>NW_010205183.1:50760-57366 GCF_000695765.1 Mesitornis unicolor | reverse complement strand
CCCACCCCCGCTCGGTAGTGGGCTCTTCTCGGCGCTGCCGGAGAGACCGCAGGGCACCGGGTCCTGCCCCCAGAAGGAAATTTGCTCGGGGGGGAGCGAAAAGATCTTGAGGTTTTGAAAGATGAAGTGAAAGATACCCCTCTCCGGCTGCCCCATTTTCTTGTGAAGATGGTGCTCCCATTGCCTGGCCTGCTCAGGAGCTTGGGGAGATGGGGCTGGCAAGTTGGAGCTGGACCCTCCAATTGCCCCTGTGGAAGAAAATGTCTCTCAGTGTCATGATGAAGGTTTGTGTTTGTGTTCAAGCTGCAAGGATCTGAGGACCTTGAGTGCAAGTGGCATGGGTTTAACAGTGCTTGGGTTACAGCCATGTAATATGGGTGAGCCAGGCTATGCCTAAGAGGGTTCCTGCAGCTCTGCCTCTCCGACATGTCTCTCTGTGACAGCTCTAGTGTGACGGATGGGATTGAGGCAGTAGGATTTATGAATTTTGCCTTACAAGAGGAGGTCATGAAGCTGGGATGCTGCTGGAGCCAGAACCCTAATGTTGGATTTGCCACAGCTTCTAATCCAAACTCTATCCTAAAACTAATCTTGGCATTGAACCCCTGCCTAAAACTGACCTCAAACCTTGTACTTTGGCATGTCTTTGAGATCCTGAGCTTCAGCTGGAGCCGACCTATCTCATCTCTGCTGGGCCACGATGGACCTTGAGTTAAAATGCACCCTGGAGAGAGACCAGAGCCCTATCAAAAGCTTGCTTCTCATTATTGTCACTGCACCTACCAGCCCATCACAAAACACAGCAAGGGATGGATGGCAGAGAAATAATCATATTAGTCTAGGAGTGAAAAGGGAGCTGGACCCTTCAGAGTCTTGGCAGCAGAGCAGCAGTGTGGGTCTCACCAGTCTCCCCTGGGTGGTCATAAAAGAGGTTTGTAGCATGGCTACCTTCCAGAAGAGCATGGCCAGAATGAGAGCGCACGTATACCTAGGTAGCCTGAACTGCTCCACCAAGACCAGGAGCAGGCATGGGGGGAATCCTTTCAGGTTTTCCTTTCTGTAGCTCATATTTTGGAGGGTGGTATGCACAGCATGCCTCTCCTGGCTGGATGGCTGGACCCAAAGAGGTGGTGAACAGAATTAAATCCAGTTGGCGGCCAGTCACAAGTGGTGTTCCCCAGGCCCCAGTTTTGGAGCTGGTTCTGCTTAGCATCTTTATCAACAACCTGGACGAGGAGATTGAGTGCTCTCTCAGTAAGTTTGCAGATGACATTAAGCTGGATGGAAGTACTGATCTGCTTGAGGGTAGAGAAGCTCTACAGAAGGACCTGGACAGGCTGGATCAATGGCCAAGGCCTCCCTTTACAATGTTGTTAAAACTCAGAGGATTTTGCACCGGGGAACCAGAGAGAAAGCAAAGGTGCATGAAGAAAAGTCCATATCAGGAAATACAGTTCCTTCCTCTGCAAATCTCAGTCCTTGGGTGGGATGATGACCGAGAACTGAGAATCAGAGACTCCATGTTGCCCCTACCTGAACCTACAGTCGTCTGCTGAGACTGTCTTTGGAGCAATGAGTTGCATTTTGACATACATATACTTTTTTGGATGCAGATGCAAATTTTAGATTAAAAATGAGAATGTCTGAATGGAACTGGATGTGAATCTGCCTGGTTGTAGCAAATACTATTAAAATATGACCAGAGCACCAAGCCATCAAACATTATAGGCTTGAATGGAATTAGGGAACAATTGCTAGCCTTCATGTGTGCCTTGGAAACACATTTACCTTCTATTTTTTTTTCATATTTTTGCAGATATGGGAGTGCAGATTTTAAAGTGTTTCTTGAACAATATAAAAGCAAGTCTTTCTAAAGCAAAATACATTTTCAGTTCTGTAATCTGTGTTTGCAAAGTTGGGAACATAATTGCTGTTCACATCTCCCTGCAGAGAGAACATTCTTGTAGTTATTCAAAACAGGGCATTTTTGCCTAGTTGTGTCATTTGAAAAATATTTCTTCAAAACCATAGCAGTTTGCAGGGGATTATTCTGACAATCAGTGCCTGTGAGCTCCTTTTCTTCATAACACACAGGGAATATCCTCTTTCTTAATAAGTCTACTTGTAGCACATCAATCTACAAGGAGCTCCTTCATCCAGCAGGAGAGCATTGCATTGCAGAAAGTGAAAATGAGGACTTTCATCCTTACCTGAAGCCAACATTGGTTATTTGATGGTTAAATAGAAACTTTCCAGGGAAAGTGATGGAAAGATGGAAACAGCCCTTGTGCCTAAAGCTTTGCACCCTTTTGCAATTATAGCAGGTGTAACAAAATGTGATGCAGCCTGTGTCAGCAAAGACATCTTTCTGGCAAAATGCAAAAAGCAGAGGGAAAAACAACTGTCTGATAATTTTGCTGCACTCGTGTGTCTTGGGTGAGTTCAGGCTGCTCTGTACAGGTCCCACTGATGCCTCTTAGATGTCTCTAAGAAAGCAGAGGTGGAGGACTTGGAAAAGATAAGAGGTCAGAAAGCAGAAAAATACACAAAAAGCATATTTATATTATTCCAGGAGAAGCATCTCCAGGTGATAGGAGTCTTGACACACAGCAAGAAGAATGGAGCAGTTTTATAACAGTTTTATAATCTTCATCTTCAGCGATAAAGCAGCAATTAACCCTTCATATTTGGCAGTCACTCAGATTGGTTTGTCACACACTGTGGTTTCGCTTTTAAAAATTGTTTTCTTTCTTCGTAGTTCTGAATACCGTGCCAGATTCTGTCCTGGTGTGTCTGGAATACCTGGACATTTTCTGAAGGTCAGTAGGTAATTTACAATTACCTTGGGAGGAATTAGATAATTTCTTCTTCTGGAAAGATCAATGTAAGGGGTTAAGAAGCATCTGTGAGGTCCTCCTTGTCCATAGTTTTCTGTTACTTAGCTTCAGTCAAGAAGTGTGGTGGAGCTGCACCTTAAAATTTGAACACCACGACGTTCAATATTGTTTCCATTTTCCTCCATTTTCCATTTTTCTTGTCTCTGCCGTGATTTGTTTCCACTAGATTTCTCCTAAGTCTGCCCTGAAGCAAATGCAGGCAGAACTGAGGATCCTGGCCTGTTCTCCAGCACTGGCAGAAGTTACCTCTTCTCATCGCAGGTTAGAGGCAAGCAAGCAAATTCCAGCTTTTCTGCTTTGCTGGTGCAGCCATCCCCTTATGTGACAGATGCAGACTCCTGGATGATGTGTAAATGTCTGCATATTGTGTGGTATTTTCTGCCCAGCTGAGCACCAGGGTAAGAGACTGGTCAGTCTGGCCACCTGCAAGGATCTGCCTGGCACCATATCTTGTCTCTGACAGCAGCCACCAGTAGGTACATGGGAGGAGGACCCTAACAAACCTCTAGCCTGGGGTGCTCCTAGTCTTGTATCAGCTGCAGACACTGGATTATTTGTGTCAGCCATAACAGCCCTGCAGCAATGGTGTTCACATCCTTTTAGCAGAGAACACTCCAAACAGTTACAACTGCTTGGATTTACAGTGGTTTCCCTCCAGTTTTGGAAAAGCCCCATTTTTCCTCAGGCTCGCTTTTCCTTACGTGCATCTCAGGCCTAGTTCCAGAGGAAGGGAAACCATAGCCTATGCTTTGTGCAGCTTTTTAAGCAGAAAGAGAATCCTGAGTGTCCTCAGCTTATGGACAGAGGGCTGGGGAAAGCTGAGGTGTGAGACAGTGATGGACTATGGCCAACATGGGTGCTGCTGAGGAAGGTCAAGCTGAGGAACTCTCACTGCAGGGGAAAGTGATATTATGTTAGTGTGACACAACAGCACAGAAGAAGGCAAAGCACCATAGGAAGAGGGTCACGTCAGGGACCTGATAATTCTGTCATCACTATCTTCAGGGTGCAACTGGCAGGACCTGATTCCCAGTGATGAAAGAAGGAGGATGAAAGAAGACATCCTGGGAGACCCAGAAAAATCCTTACTTTATACAGTATAGAGGAAGACAATGGACAATGTGAAAAGCACCACAGAGGCCATAGTCACCCCAAGAACTGTTTGATAATTAGCCACCCTCAGGGTAGCAAAATGAGACCATGCACACAGTGAAAGGATCTTTGAGGTACGCTGCCTGAATTTTAAGCCAATGTATTTCCTCTTGATGTGGTGTGTAGGTTTCTTTCTCCTCCTCTAAACGATGACTCCTCTTCATGCCTTCAGAAAACAAGTGGATTGATTTTTAAAGTGGCCGTTTATTTTACAACAGCATGCTAGTGATAAATAGAGGAAAAAATTACAACAATTTAATAGTCAGCATGTTTTGGCAAATAGAATTAAGCTGTGTAAAGCAATAACATTTTAAAAACAATTCATTACGGATAAAGTACACTGACAAAAGATCTAGAAACAACCAAAGAAACAAGAATGATACTTAGAGGATACCTTGTGCCCACCTCGGCTCCAGTCTAGGCAGAGATCTTGATTTTTAAGAACAAGGCTGTTGCATGTCACGTACAGGTATCTGTTACATGAGCATGCGAAAGATGCAGCTTCACCTTAGAGACCCAGCTGTTGCTCCTGGAGCAGGCTCGTTCCCTGTGATGCTGGGGAATGGAGTGGATGTGAGCTACTCACTTGGACGCTGCTTGTTTCTTGGATGAGCTGAGAGGTGGATGAGAGCAGCTCTTCTTCCCTTGCAGAGGATTTTTTGCTTTGCACCCACATCCCTTCCTTCTTTCCCAGTAACACCCTTTGCTTATCCCTTTCAGCTTGCTTCAGTGAGCAGCCTAGTTTCCTCCACAACTGTATGACAGTTTCCTAAAACAATGTGTGAGGAACTCTGTTCCTTTAAACAGAGAAGCAGCAAACAGTGCCAATTTTGCCAGCTGTAACAAGCACTGTCTGTCAGACCCCCTCCTACCCTTCCTAGGGTCTTGACTGTTTGACTGGGCTCAGGGCCGGCTTAGATAATGGGTGTGGGCATCGTGTCTTGAATCAAAGAGGTGTTTGAGAAAACGCTGTGAGAATTGTTGGGAATGGCTGCCCTTCTTTCACGAGGGGCCTTTAGGCTGGGTACTCTACCCATGCTCTCTGCCTAAGCCACACTACAGCTACATTGCAGTCATGCCCATGTCTGTGCTTCGCGCTGGCCACCCACTGTAGATGGGCTCATGTCAAGGAATGCAAGAAGCATACGCGGCTTGTGCACAGAGTCTCCCTGGCACTGGAAACAAAACACCATATGCTAGAGCAGCAGGAGCAAAAGGACGAGCTCAAGGCAAAGGGAGTTGAGAGCAGAAGGGCAAGGAGGTACACAGGAAAGGCGCCAGGACATCTTGCTTCATGCTCCCTCCTTCCTCCTTATGAGTCAATGGTGGATAACACACAGCCACCTCCTCTCCCTGCAGCTCCGAGGGGTGCCTCTTCCACTTCACTCTTGCCCCTGCGGTGGTTACTGCTTATAAGCATCTTCCCTTCTCTCTTACCACTTTTGGCCACCATCACCCCCACTGTCTTTGCCTTGCAGTCTCTCCTAGGCTCTTGCTGTGTTAGCTGGCTGCTCAGCCTGCTAGGCAGGTGAAGCCAATAGCAGAATCAGCACCAAGCCTAGGGGCAAGGAGATCACGTCCTGTATGTGTGCCATTGTCCCCAGCACGGAGCACAGCAGGCAAGCCCCGGTGCCACTGCCACTGACGCAGAAAGCATGAAGGATGCCTGCATCACTGGCCCTTCACACTGGGTCTGCTGGAGTCTGTGTAGATATGCAGATTTTTAACTAACACAGAGTCAGCTAGGACTTCCCTTTTCTAACATGTGTAGCTGAGGCCGATAATGTTTTGTAACTGTTGATTGCCTTTGAAATGTATGGCACTTTAAGATGTTTGTCCTGAATTGTATCTATTTTAATGTGGTTTTTTTTTCCCCTGGCAACCTGGCAAGCAGAAATATACCTGTATTAGGAACTGAGATAAAGGGTTTATTGACTCATCTGAAAGAATTTCTAATTATGTAAAAATCACTTATATTCAGTACTCAATCTCACATGGCAAAAGCAAACATAAAAAAAAGGGGCTGCATAAACATCAGCCCTACAAAATACTGTGGAAACCATCTCTGAAGACCTCTCTATGCTGTCCAGCTTCTCATGGGGCTTCTGACCTCATGCTCAAGATTTGTAGATCAGCACCAGAACAACCTGTGTCTTCTTGCCGTTGTGCTGGCTTCATGAATGAGGGATGCAAAGTGTGCCGTCAGTTCATGGGAGTCACTGCAGGCATCCCAGTGACGCTCATTTGACTGTCCCCTGGGTGAAGAACTCATCAAGTTTCTTATTCATCACTTTGGTGCCTGAGAACCTACACGCTGTAGAAAAATAAAGTCTCTCTGTTTCTTCTCTTGCAGTCCAGAAGGCCAACCATATCCTGGGCTGCAGTAAAAGAAGTATGACCGGCGGGGTGAGGGAGGTGATTCTGCCCCTCTACTCTGCTCTTTTGAGACCTCACCCAGCGTACTGCATCCAGTTCTGGGGCCCCCAATGTAAGAAGGACATGGACCTGTTGGAATGAGTCCAGAGGAGGGCCACAAAGATGATCAGAGGGCTGGAGC
>NW_010205183.1:40356-50420 GCF_000695765.1 Mesitornis unicolor | reverse complement strand
TGATTCTGTGATTCTGTGATTCTGTGATTCTGTGATTCTGTGATTCTGTGATTCTGTGATTCTGTGATTCTGTGATTCTGTGATTCTGTGATTCTGTGATTCTGTGATTTTTCCATTTCAGGGAAGCAATTTGCTTTATTTCCTTCCACCTTGCACTTTACAGTTCTCTCTGAGTCCCAACCCAGCCTGCAGACATGTGTAGGATCTTTTATCCTACAAGCCACCTTTGGGGAGGTTATCACGAGGCAGTTACACAACATATGTAAGTGAAGGAGCCACATGGACTGCAGAAGTCACACAAAGCCAAACGAAATTATATACTGTTTTTTTACTAGGTTCTCATGACTTCAAAAGCACAGCAAGGGCCTCTGTAATACTGATGAATTATTGATGGGATATTATTCCTGTGCAGGATCAGGACAAAAAAGACACACGGTGGGTGACCATGGAGACGTACCATAGAGAAAGAACTTCACCATTTCCATATGGGAATGAGAGAACCAGGTGCACCTTTCAGGGACATGTTTTGATGCAGAATTAGGTTTTTAGAGCCTGGATAACACCACTGAAATTCAGAGCATTGCTGTAGTCGGTAAAGTAGCATCAAATAAAATACAGAGTTCTACATGTACTTTCTCCTGAAGGTTTTTCTGTCAAATTGGGTCAACTTCTAAGTAAAGAAAGAAAAGAGAGCATTTTAATCTGTCAGCACTGCAAACCTACCCTGGGATTTGAAAAGTACTTCTGTGCTTAGAAATGTTGTGGACTCTGAATCTGGCATGCAGTTTTGTTGGTGAGTAAGATATAAGGGTATATAATCCAGAACTTGATCCTTTCTGCTTTGCTTAGGTTACCATTATTTTAGGAAACATTTGCTTTGGTGGGTTTTGGGGGTAATATGAGCAAATAAAAGCTCCATAAATGTATTTTTTCTAACATTGAACATAAAAAATAAAACAACATTGCTCCAGCTTTTAAGCAGTAGCATTTGTCACCTTTATAAAAATAGACTTTAATATAGACTGAAGACAGTTCACAGAACTGCTCTGCCCAGATCTGCAGGGGAATCAAACAGATGGCAGAGCCCACTGCAGTTTGGATGAAGATTTCATAGCTAGATACACAAGAAAATAGTAAAATGGTTTCAAGGTCAGTGATGAGGTGAAAAATGTGGCCAGATTTTCTTCAGCTAGGAGCAATGTGCAGCCATTCTCACACATTTAAAGGAAATGCACCAAACCCAGAAATTCCTTCACTGCCAGGAACAAATGCCCTCACTGCAAGATGATACTGCAACAAAGGGCAATTTGGTTGCTTAACTGGCATTTCTAAAATGCATATTCTATGCAATTTTTTAGTAATAGTTGCTCATGACTATTTATGTGTGTATATGTGAGTATGTATTTTTTAATTCACTTAGACCTGCAAGTGGTCTGTATAGCAGATTGTAAATAATATTAGTTGTGAATTTTGGCAACAAAAAGGATTGTCAAATAATGGTTATTGTTATTCAATTAGTTCTGGGTCCAACACACATCTAGACCTCTTGGCAGCTGATTTTTTTTCCTCTGTGCTTGTGTATTTTGTGCCCCCACAGATCTCTGAATTGAGTAGTTATGACTTTAAATGGAAAATTTCCTCCTTGATTAGTTGTGTTCTTTTCAAAATAAAAACCCCTAGCAATCTAGCTTATGATATCCCTCAGACTCAGCTTCACAGATCTAGAAGCTGTATTTCTCTCTTGTTTATGTCATTAGTCTGGTTTTAGTTAATTCTCACTTCCAGATGTCTCTTGTGCCTTTTTTTTTTCCTTCTGGTTAACAGGATATAAATTACCTTGATAGGCCAGAGCGGCTTCTGCAGTTTTACTTGTTTAATTTCTGGATAAAAAATGAGCCTGGTCCCTCATCACAGGACAGCTTTTACTGGCTTACCACACAGATTTCACTACAGTTATTTAGTGGCATGAAATACACACAATTGACTGAAGAATCAGGCTTGTAGTCTGAGCCCACATCTCCTCTTTCATTAAAGGGGCATGAAGATTTGCTCTGACGAGGGTTGGATCAAGCTCCTGGGCCATGAGAAAGACAAAGACTTTGGGTATCATGTCTGGAAGAACAGAGATGTGGGTTACTGTTATGGAGGATATCCTACTTGCTGGGTTAGGATGTTATCTTCAGAAAACAACGCTAAGCTGCATCATGTTTAGTATCTCCCTTCCATGAGAGGCAAGGAGTTTGTTTTTACTTATTATCAGTGAAAGAGGTGTTGTTCAGCAGCGTTAGTGAACCTGCAGTGGGGTCACTGCCAAGAAAATAAATTTTGTGCCGCAACATCATCTGCTGAATCACTTCTGGTCCCGAGGCTTCTCTCTAGGGATTGGAGGATGGTGCCAGAGTCCAGGTAGCTCCTCCAGGTTTTTTTCTGCAGGGATTTCTGAAGAAGGGTGGTTGGGGTGCAGTGGTGTCAATTATGCCTTAGTGGACTTGAGCAGATCCCCACAACATTTCTCCAGTTATGGGTGGGCTAGGTGCCTTTGCATATGGATATTTAGTTGCTGGATTATGTAAAGCACTGCAGCAATCATAATTTCTGCTGCTGTTCCAGAGAACTGCTGCAGGGACACTCACGCATTACATGCAAGGATTCCAGGGCACCTTGTATTCTTCTCTAGAGGCTTTGAGAACTTAGAGGTGAGATCCCGTGATCTTAGAAAAAGCCTGAGAACTGGTCCTCATGTATTAAATTTGAGTGGCAGGAACAGCCACTCAACTTACATTCAATTATAACTAACATTCAATTATAGGCAGTAAAAAAAAAAATCGAAATGCTTCTAAAATTTTCCAAAGCTTACAAAAATATGCAGTTATTGCTACTTCTTCTCTAACCAAAAAGGCTCTAATTCAGGGGCCTGCTTTTTGCAGTTACCATCTTAGTTCTTGGTGGGACAAGCAACATTTGCTTCATTAGGGACCAGCTGCAGGTCCCTTTTGGGCACCTCCTTTCTGCTGACCAGTTCACCTGAACAGAGGTTGAGAAAAGCAACCACAGAGCAGCTGATGGACTGTTATCACCGAGGGTGGACATTAATTGTTGTTCAGATCTGCACTGTCAAACGCACTATTTTTGGTTTGTGCTAGTCAGCCGAGGTCTTGAGCTCAAGCTGATCAAGGATCATGAAGAGGACTATGCAGCAAGTCAGTGAGATTTGTATGCTGAAAGTCACTCGTGCTTTGAGAGCCTGCCAAAAATAATGTTTCAGAGGGCATGTATAACACTGCCAAAATCAAGCTGATGAATGGCTGTATCATTGAATTTGGATGCAGAATGAGGGTCAAGTTCAGAACAGGCTATCACTAGGCTATTCACACAATCTAAGCAAGATGAGACCAGGGCATTTTTTAATCAACACTTATTAAAAATAAGTTATTTAGCCCTGTTTTATTCTAAAGTGCAGTAGAAAGAGGGCAGAGAGAAATTAAATCTGGAAGGTAGATAACGGGGCAAGTTTAGGACCATGCAGTCCCAGGCTTATCTGAGCATTTGGGAATTTCCAGTGGCTAGACACAGTAGAAGAGGGAAGGGAAATGCTGATGGTCTCTTCTGAAACTTGTATACATCCAGGAGTAGGTTCTGCAACACTGGTCTTCACTCTTTTCTTCCAGAAGTTCATGGTTAATATTAATTCAAAATATGAGACTAAGAATTCTGTAGATTAAATACTGCATGCTATTTTTCCTGAAGATGAGAGGAGTTTGAATTTAAATAATGAGGCTTCACTCTAAAAGCATACAGCCTTGCATTTCATTTTTTATGGAAGAATTTTATCTCCCTGGGTAACAGGCAGGCAGGTGATACAGCAAGAAGTATATCACTTTTTCCTATGTTGAGAAAGATGGCAAAGAAAGGCACAGATCGGGTACAGAAGGTGTCAGGTCTTGGCTGAATACCCCTCCCTCTTAGCTTTTGCTTTTCAATTCCATTTACTTTGTTCTCTTTAACCAGTGGATGCTTTCCCATGGCTTCTGACTGAAAGAGCTTTTTTATGGCAGGTTACTTTGGGCTGAAGCTAGTTTTAACCAGTTTTATAGTCAAGGACCATGTGACCAAGAGAGAGGTATCTCAGTGATTCCAGTCCACCATGACTGCTGAGAAGAAAACCAAGAGCTTATCCAAGAGATAATACCACCTAAAGTAACTGCCAACCATGGTACTGCTAATTGCTCTTAACTTATGAGAAGTGCAGCATCATTTCTAACTCACGCAAAGGACAGTGCATGGAGGTATGTTGGAAATATCATGGATAATTTAATTAAAGTAGCTGAACATATGGTAAATGTGGCTAAATCCTACTGTGACTTTTGTGACTGCAGTGCTATCCTTTCTTATAGATCAGTCATAAGCTCTCAAAGTGATGACTAGCCAGTCCAAAAAGCGCCAGTCCTTGGTGTGTCACTATGTCCAGGTAACGGTGTAGCACACAGATGACTAAGAAAACCACTTAATATAAATCAGTTGTTTGGAACCAGAAAACTCATGTGAGAGCTCATGATACACATGGCTCAATGAAAAACAAATACAATAAAAGAATAGCAAACATGTAATTAAATGGAGTTTAGAGCTGAGACTATCTATCCAAAATCATATGTATAGTGTTATTATAATATTTAGCAATGGACAAATCCACCCCATTGGATCTGAACATAGTAGTTTAATAGATATGAGTTGGTTCTACGCCTGTGCATACATTACTAAATGGCTTGTACGAGGTAAATTAAATCTTGTGGCAGAACATCACATTAGAAACATTAGCTAAGCTTTACAGACCCAAGTGACTGCAGAACTGTTCCAAATCACAAGTGGTGATTTATACCAACCTTTTTATTAATTTATTGATTGCCCCTAAATTGGAGAGTTGCTCTCCAGATAAATGTCTCAGTCAAAAGAAGAACTGAACTCCAGTAAGACAGAGGACCTTGATTCAACGTGTCAAAGAGGATAATAGGTATTGAATAGTTTACAAATTATGTATTAGTTTGCAGTTTGAATTCAGCTCCAGCAGAAATCTTGAAAAGATGCCCAATTCCTTTTCCCCACTTAGAACTGAGGCTATCTATCCAAAATCGTCTGTACAGTGTTACTCTAATATCTAGTGATGGACAAACCTAGCACTGGACAACAAAGCTGGCAGCTGTTCATTTCATTCTGTGAGCATTCAGATTTTGAATGATGTACTAAATAATTATCAGTATCTCCCTCTTTCATCCAAACAAATCCATTTCAGTTATCTTTAAGGTCAGAGCTAGATCAGGGCTGTGCAAATAAGGAGTTTGTCTTTAACTGCACCGTTCTGCTCCGCTCCCCTTCAGACATCTTATTCTGTGCTCCTGGGATGGACCACAAACGCTTCATCATGTATCAAGGATTCCTTCCCTTCCTCACCACCACCAGCCATCAGTCATGTGGGTCTGGCTTAAAGGTGTTGGCTGCTTTGTTCACTGATCTCCTTGTGCTTCCTCATGTTCTCTCAAACACCCACTGCCCACATAGTGAGGGTTAAACCTGTCTGGCACCAATCCCTGCAGCATGTGTTTGTCTGTGTACAAGCTGGTGAACTATGGCCCCTCTCCAAATATCCCTGCAAGCAAACAGTGGCAGTTCAAATGTTTGCTGAAAAACAAAGGGAAGAGATGGAAGCTTGGCTGAGCAGTATCATCTGTCTGCTTAGGCACAAATATTTGAGGAGACCTTTTGCCATTGTTTTCTCATCTGATTTCCAGCTATGTAACCTAACTGATTACCTAATTGATCCTTCACTGTCAGTGTCTAGATCAAATATAGATAGTCTCCAGAGAGAGGGTTGTTTCATTCTCCTGGGTGAGACTGAAGGTGATGAAGTTGCAAAGCCTGGAGAGTGAAGGTCAGCCTTCATAAGAGGGAGGAAGAAGAGGTGGCTACACTTTCATTAGACAAAGAGGTCACATTTTTAAAGGTCAAATCTTTCATCTTTCATATCCTAGGTACAATCTGACCAGTGCTTTCAAATATGTTGATGCTCTAGCTGTAAATAAAGATGCTTAAATTTAGGCCAGTTTATGAAGCAGTTATAGCAACACTATAACTTACATGGCATCTCCTCTTCTGAGACTCATAAAAAGCAAATTTAGGCCAAGAGGTGTTGCCTTACAACTGGTGTCAGATTCTTTTAGAATCAGAGGCTGGAAATGAACATCTTGGCAACAGTGAAAACTACTTTGCCTCTGAAAAGCAGGAAGTTAAATGGCAAGCCTGCGCCAATTTTTCCTGCTTTAGCTGTGCGGCAGTGCTAAAAACAGACAAAGACACCAACAGCTTGCCTGCTTTTTTGAATTCAGGTTGCCCTAGTTTATATGGCTGTACATGCATGTGCGTATGTAGGCATGGTTGCTCTGGGTGAATGGAAAGAAGAGCTCCGCCTAGAAAACCTGTAGCATATTTTGGGGCTGTTACAGGCTTAGAGGGGCACTGGCAAAGGTTGGTTAATGCAGCTGCAAAAAAAATGTGGCTCATAAATCGGAAAAAAGGGTTGTGATGCTCTTCAAGTAACCAGTTGTGCTTTATGACTAGGGCACACTGAGGGAGTGAGTAGTGCTGCTAGACACGGAGTACAAATGTATATGCTGTATATAGATGGTGTAGAAGAAGACCTACATGTTTAGGCTTGCCTTTGCCATATTAGGCAGGTGGCCCTTGGTGTGGTCTAACCTAATGAGCTCAGTGGCCTTTTTTATAGAATTTATCAAAATGAATAACAGAGAAAACATAAACTGAAGCAAGCATGCTACTTAGTTTATTTACAAAACTAATAAAAATGCAAAAAATACAGTAATCAAATTATGTTCTCAAGTAAGAATGAATCAATAGATTAATAGCCTCAAAGTGCTTCCGTACCAAATTAACACAATAAGCAATCAAATCAAATGATGAGGCTGTCACTTTCACTCTCAGTCCTTGTGACTAATGAAGTTGTGCTGAGTGAGTCAGAGGAAGAGTTGTATGCTTTCAGACCAAAAGTATCTGGCATCCTACCCAAAACACTCCCTTCGCATGGCTGGAGAGGAGCACAGGTCACACCACGAGTTTGATTTGGACTTAAGCGCTTACCAAGCAAGAATGACAGAGGTGAGTGATATTCTTTTTTCAAAGTAAGTTATGTGCAGCTATCCAGGTACAAACAATAACTCTTCACATAACATTTCTTACATTTCTTGTGGCTGTTTCAGGGTGATGTGTGTCATTACCAATTCCCCTGCCCACGCGCACAGTTTGTAGGATAGCAGATCTACCCAGTTAACACAGACGAGATTGCTAAATAATGCACGATGGCAGCTTTTGAACAGCTTTTGACCTTGTCAGAACTTCCTGACTAACTCACTGGCAGGCTGATATTTGTTTTTATGAAACTGTGAAAGATGTTTTTTCCTGAGCTGTACACAAACACTCATTTGTAGCTGGGGGAGGAGGGTGGTGGGAGGAAGAGAGAAAATAATCAGACTGAAGCCAACCTGGCAGAAGAGTGATGCAGTGGGGAACCAGTGGTTGTGTCTGTGGGATGGGCGAGTACCTGCTGGACCACGACCAGGAGCTGGGCAAGTGTCCTCTGGCCTGGGCTAGCCTATCCTGAGTCTCTGGAGCAGAGCTGCTCAGGAGCCACTTGATTCCCTGCTGGTGACACACAAATTAATGGGAGGCAATGTGGGGAAAAATCTGGAGGGATGGAGAATGTACAGCTCAACAATCCCCAGGAAAATAGGCTCTAGGAGAGGCAGCGCTTTCTGATGACTGTAGTATTCCCTTCCTGAAACAAAGCTGAACCACAGTGAGTGCAGGGGATAAAAAAGGCTGGATTTATCCTGTGTAGAGATATGCTGGGGGAAAAAAGCCTCTGGATATTTCTCTTACTATAAGATCTCACTAGGAGAGTTCAAAGGCAAATGCTAGTGGGCTTTATGAAAAGAAAGAGCTTTCAACCCATCAGAGAGCAACAATGTACTGCCCAAGGAATATGAAGATATACTACTAATTTCACGCTGTGTTATTTTATTCCATGAGACAAACTATTACTTGCTTTCACAGATTTATAATGGTGACCATACAAATCATGGTTTGATGTCACGGGCAGTCTCACGGTGTAGCTAGTAGGGGAGAGAAAAAGGTAATTGCAAAATGTACAATCACAATAGAACAGCAAAGCTTGATGGTTATGTTAGCAATTATTCCTGATGTGTGAATGCTTCCACTGTATCTAATTTTCAAGAAGAAAATTTATTTTAAAGAAAAATCCATCCCAGAATTCTAACGAAGGCCAAAGGAAATGGGTCGTGAACCTTGTGGTGAGTCTGGTGAGCAGTATAAATGAGAGGTAGCAGGGAAGTGAGCTGAGATGACACTTGTTGCTTCTTGACAGCTTCAAGGAAGAGGATGTGATTGAAGGATTGACTTGAAAGAGAGCAAGCATCAGCCTGGCTGTCACTGCTTGGGAAGTAGCTGGAGCATTGCAGTCTTTGGATATCCAATAAAGAGACAATGCAAGAAAACCGTTAAACACCACTCCTCTGAGCAGATCACCATAAGCAACAACCAGAAATATCCAGCAGGTGGTGAGAGAAAAGCCCCGACAGCAAGTGTGTGTGGGTGGCTAGCAGGAACACAGTGGTCTGCTTCTTTTCTGATACTGTTCTAAAAAGCGGAGAGGGTGTTGGAGACAACCTCTCAGGACAATGGTGCTGGCCTTTGTAACTTTTTAAAGTGAGACTGGGAAAACAGAAAATGGGTTGTGGGACAGGACAAAATGCTCTAGGGCATTCTGACTATTGCAGTAGGTGCTTGTTTAACATGGCTAGGAATACTGTTATTAAAATAAATATTTGTTGCTAAGATACCCTGTTAGTTCAATATCCTTGAAATCTGGTTTGTGTTGTTAGACGGGAGGTGCAGATATTTTACAGATATGTCATTGCAGGCAGACCTAGGAGGCAGGGAAGGAACTCCTCAAATGCTAATAAGAAATAAAGCAGTTACTAACAGCAGCTCTGACCTGTAGGGCAAAGCTGTCCTTGGAAGACAAGCAGCTCGGTGAGTGGAAGCAAGAGAGAAGAGCAAGCAGGAAAACAGTGGAGGAGTGCAGTAGAAGAGGAGGGATAAAAGCAGCTAGGTGAGCCACAAGAGAAGGTACCGTGCTGCAGCACAACGGCCTGATAAATGCCACCATGGACACGGCACTGCTGCCTTAAGCTGTGTTCACATCAGCCAGTGAGGAGGAGCAGCAGAGGTAGACCT
Organism: Mesitornis unicolor; assembly: GCF_000695765.1. Taxonomy (NCBI): domain Eukaryota; kingdom Metazoa; phylum Chordata; class Aves; order Mesitornithiformes; family Mesitornithidae; genus Mesitornis; species Mesitornis unicolor. The sequence continues at coordinate 41,099 of NW_010205183.1, read as the reverse complement.
TGGAGACCAAGAGGTGGTCTTCTGACACCAAAGATCTGTCACTCGTACTGCATGAATTTTAAGGGTTTTGCTTGAGTCTGGCTCTGGATTTGTCTCATGAGCTGAGCTCCAGTCAGTGGCTGGAGCACCATAGATGTACTCCTATGGTGTGTCTCCTGAGTTAGTGTTGTCCAAGCACAAACAAGCACTCAAAGATATCTAACTTAAGTCAGCATAAGCCTTCTTTTCAAGTCTCTAGCCCATAGTGCAGAAACATTTATTCCAGCTTTCCTAAAGCAAGTGCTCTGTATCATTAAAAGATGGAAAGAGGTGTCCCTAGAAAATTGCATATATGAATTCAGAATCTTTGATTGAGCATCTCTCTCTCTCTCTCCCCATTGATAATTTAAGAAATGAGTAGGAAATGCTATATGACTCATTCCACGAGAGCTATTGCTTTTCTGAGGAGGATCAGCAGCTTTTTAAAGAAAAGGCAGTGCCAGTAGCATGTCGTCTTCTTCATCTGTCTCTCCCTGACATCTCATCATGTAATAAGACTAGGGAGTGGAAAATGTGCCTGGAGTGTGAGCAGCCTTGGCTCCATGCTTTTCTCAGTCTCAGAAGCTCTGTTTTTTTCTGATATGAGAGTATGCCAACCTCGGCATGGACGGGAGCCAGGGAGAGAGCATGAGGAACCCACTGAGTCTCCTGTTGACAGGGGACCCCTGTACAATCATTAATGGAACTTAGCTCCCAAGCCTCAA
>NW_010205183.1:32353-40325 GCF_000695765.1 Mesitornis unicolor | reverse complement strand
TGAGCAGGAAGGCTAGCAAAGAGGGAGTCTGAGTCTCATCTGGAAAGTGGCAGGAGGTTCTGCTCCTTGCAGTATGTCAGTCATAACACAAGTGGTGACCGAGTAGAATTTGGGCTGTTTTGGGAGAAGATATCGACTAACTCTTCTTGAAGGAGCAGTCCTTCTGAAGCCATTTGCCTCTTGTCTTTTCTGTTTCTGGCTCCATCATTCTACCCTTTCAGCCATTGAGGTGTCAAAGTAAGCAGGGAGGTTCTTCACATGTTTAGATGTCTACCAGAACAGGTCCCAGCAGTGTACTTTACCCTGCCCACACATGCAGACACCAGAAAGGTCCCAGTCTGCAGACCTCCTTACCAGCAAGTAGGTGGTATCTTGAAAAACATGACCCATCTCCTGCTAGAGACTGAGTCAAAAGGGAAGGCACCAGGGTTGGGTCCTGGTTTCAGACACAGAAGTCCTGGGGCAATGCTGGCCCAGAAAGGAAATTTCTCGCATATTGCCCCTTTTTCTTGGGGTCTTAGCAGCTGATACGTTATTAACAATTATATTTCTTAATTCAGTGTATACCATTTCACTACAAAGGGCTTTGCCAGATGGTAATCCCTGCTGCAGCAGATTAAGATGAATGAAACGAAATGATTTGAACGAAAGAGTTTGCACTTGGGTACATGGCTGTATCACCGTCTCTGCTCTTTGTGCTCCTAAAGAAAGCAAAGCTGAATCTTATGAGCAAAACAATCTCAGCAAACATGAACTCTTGCCGGTATAGTTGGATCTGCACCAGAGGATTCTGCTGACGCAGCTAAGACAGTCCAGGATTATTCTTCTTCTCCCTCCCATCCTTTCCACCAGGCTGGAAAATATCTGTAGCAGAGACTGGAATAAAAGCAATCACACTAGTTTGTCTTTTCTGCAGTGCTCCAATTTAAGCTTATACAGGTCATACAGGCAGCACCTGTGGGTGCAGTTTTACTGCTGAGATCAATCTCAATGCCCTCCAGAATTCAACTAATGTGTAGTGTGACTGTAAAATTAGAAAGCCCAATTATGTCCAGGTTCTGTTTGTACAGCTCTCAGCTTTGGTGGTTGGAGCCACCAGCATGTTCATGTGAGAGGAGAAATCTGCCAGAGAAGCCTAGCAGCCAGCTTCTGTTTTGGGGGTGGACATGAAGACGAGGAGCTCACAGTTACATCTAGCTGCCCCGCTGTCAGCTTGTATAACCAGTTTTACATACTAAGAAGCGACTGGCAGAGTAAAAATATTGTCATAACAGTTCTGAAAACAGTGTTGAAGGAGAAACGTGGATTAGCACGGATGGCTGCTGAAGTGCTCTGGTCACCTCTTTGCATGGTGAAGGTAATATTTTGTTATTACTAACCTACTCTAGGAAATGAAAGTCCTCTACCTTTTTCTCTATCCTTGTTTAATAATGAGAGCGGTGAACCACATGGTGTCCTCTACAGTCTTCAGACCAAGACACCCTAGACAAATTACTAAGTTCAATTAAGACAAGCAAGTAAAATCTTGATCCTACCAACTTTAGTGGGGCATGGATTTTACTGTATGTGTGCAAACATGCCCATGTGTATAAAGTCCTTTCATACTGTGTTCTGCTGTTGTGTAATAGTTAAATTATTTCCCAGTATTAATGTTTAACATAGATTTTTTTTCCAGTTTTAACTTAAGAGTTCATAGAATCACAGAATGTTAGGAGTTGGAAGGGACCTCGAAAGATCATCCAGTCCAACCCCCCTGCCAGAGCAGGATCACCTAGACTAGGTCACACAGGAATGCATCCAGGTGGGTTTTGAGTGTCTCCAGAGAAGGAGACTGCACAACCTCTCTGGGCAGCCTGGTCCAGTGCTCTGTCACCCTCACAGTGAAAAAGTTATTCCTCATGTTCAGATTGAACCTCCTATGCTCCAGCTTGCTCCCATTGCCCCTTGTACTGTCATTGGCTATCACTGAGAAGAGCCTGGCTCCTTCCTCCTGACACTGACCCTTTACAAATTTATAAATATGAATGAGGTCACCCCTCAGTCTCCTCTTGTCCAAGCTAAAGAGACCTAGCTCCCTCAGCTGCTCCTCATAAGGGAGATGCTCCACACCCTCAATCATCTTTGTGGCTCTGCACTGGACTCTTTCAAGCAATTCCCTGTCCTTCTTGAACTGAGGGGTTCATCAACTGAGTTGATTGCTTCCAGTTTTGCCCTCAGTTTCTGGTAACTGAACCATACTTCCTTTGCAGGAGGGTGATATATGGGGACATTATCTGAACCTGGGTCCATGAGACAATGAACTCGATGCGTCATTGCCTACCATTTGTGCAGCCATTTAGAGCAGCCAGCGGTATGTGCAGTTCTCCCCCATTCTCCACCCATGAGAGTCTGTGCTCACTTTTTAGTGATGTGAAGAACAACTCACTTGTCTGACCAGTGGAGAATGAGGTCCACAGATACCCACTTTCTCATCTTGCCTCTCCTAGTAACTACTCAGTAGCCTTGGGCATTTCACTTATTGTCCCTCCCCTTTTTCTTGTATTTATAAACAAGGGATAATATTTATACAGAGTCTTGGCTGTTATGAGGACTATTAATTACTGTTAATGCACTGTTCTGGAAATCAATGTATTGTGCAAGTACTAAGTGTAATTTAATTATTCAATATTCAGAATTATTTTACCCTATGGGCTACTTTTAGCTCTTATTTCTTAGTCTGTACAGAAACCATACCTATTTCTTTCAGTCTGCAGAAGACTGTGTTAATGGCAGAAGATATTTATGCCTTGAAGCTTGCTGCTACAGAAATATGAGACTCTCTAGATGCCTGTAATTTGTAATGTTGTATTTTCTAGGGTCTCAGATCATCACGTAAAGAAATCTTTCTTTCCCAGCAAACTAAATCCCATATTTTGCATCTCAGCTGCCTGGCCCTTCTGTTGTCTTTTCTATAAACTGAAGAAATGTTTGCACCATCTTCTATACCCACTAGTGCACCTTCTTTCTTCCCTGTTACCTCCCTTCCTTTCTTAGCATTGCATAGGATGGTTTTCCCACCTGTTGATATATTAAACCTACCTGGAAGTCCTTCCCATCTGGAAGCAATTTGATCTTAAGATTAACCTGTCCCAAATCTTAATTTCAAAGCTCATTTCATTTCTTTCTTCTGATCTCATGCTAATTTGTTCGTATCTTTTCATGTTTCAGAGTAAGGAAAATAAATTCTGTTTTTCAATTATTTATGACTGAAAATTACTGAGGGTTTGGCTGAACTCTGTATAGATGGCTCAGATAAAGAGTTTCTATGTCATCAGATATGAGTTAGTCATGGTTCAGCTGAATGGATGTTCCTTGATCTCTAGCTGTCTTAACCAACTCATGACATGGATCATGTGTGTGTGTGTGTGTGTGTTTATGTGTGTGTGTGTGTGCGTGCTGGTGGAAACAGGCAGAGAGCTGCACTTCACCCATTTTGTGCTGACCTGCCCCCTCAGGAACATTGAGAAAAAGCAGTGCCTGTGGTGTGAGGACTGTGAGGACCGTGGGGACCACCATTAAGGAAACCATATTTGCTCATTGAGTAGATTATTGTCATTATTATGCCTCTTATCTCTGATGTACGCTGGGTAGTTTTCACACTGAGGAGAAGATTGGCTCTTGATCTATGGAGAATTCAGAAGGACCTCCTTTCCCATGCCTACAGCAGTCAGGGAGAACAGGGCCATAATATTCATAGCCAGCTGAAAAAAGGCATATGTCAAAAGCCATAGTGAGGATTTAAGGAAATGGATGAGAGTTGTGTGCTCAGCTGCTCGTCTTTATGACCAGGTAGGATCAATGTTCAGACAACAAAAGGTTATAAGTTTCTCCATTGGATATTCCTCTTCTGCAGACAGTTTTGTTGAGTCTACAGAGAGTAACTCAAGAAATGCCCATAATTTCTTAAATTCTTAAATTTGTGCACTGCCAGTAACACTTCAGGGAGTACTGGATAAAATCTGAAAGACTCAGTGACCATCCTTTGCTACACAAATCCTCTGCTGCAAATGAACCTAGGGAACAGGGAACCAGTATGTTTATACTGGAGTGCAGAAAGGACCAGGAGACTTTTCAGACTGTCTCCTAAACTAGGTGTTGCCCTTGAGATCACCCTGTGTCATGTGAGGCATGATTCAGGGTTCTACAAAGCCTTCATTGCCTCAGGCAGCATCTTTTTCCAGAGAAAAATACAAATGTAGTAAGTTATGAAGCAATACAGAGCCATCAACCAGTTCTTCTGGCCTAGTCCCTGAAGAGGAAGCCAGCGAGGCAGACCAAGATAAACAGCCATCGCTCCAATCTTGTCATGATTCATGCACAAAGCCAAAAGTCAGTAATTTTTCTGAAAAAAGAATTAAAAAAAAGGAGCTGTGCAATTTTTTTTTTGTTCCAGAAAAGCCAAAATAGCTGGAAAGAAGTTTCTTCTCTCCACCAAAGGTTGGGCCTGAGCAGGCTGAGAATGATGAGGGTAGGGGGAGGAAAAGCCTATGACAAACAGGTGATACTCCTTTGAAATACTTCATATGTGGCTTTTTCTGGGCAAGGTTAGTGGATTCACTGAGGCCCTCCTGGACACAAAGGGACATTGAAGTGGAGCCTCTGGGGAGAGACGTGAGCTCTCTCCTGTGCTGAAGGAAGCTAAGTCTCAATGGGGATTTGGCTGAGTTGGAGGTAATATCTCTTGTAACAACAACAGAGTCTGTGTCTGCATGTGAAAACTAGTGCTGGAACAGACTGGACTCAGCAGAGAGGACACCATTGACTGTGCCAATGGTGGAGTCAAATGTGGGTTTGTGTGTGTGTGTGTGTACAGGTGTAGTCATGTGTTTCATAAAATTTATGTGGTTGTTGTGAGGAGTAATGCATCTGAAGAAGGATCACTGCATAGTAAGAGAGAAGAAGGGAGGTCAGCAAGCACAGATTCTGCTAAGGGAGCACTGAGTGAAAGAGGCGTTGGCTGCAGAAAAGGGTAACCCTACACATGAGGAAAGATGAGGCTTAGGACGCCATTGAGGCAGCTGTGAATGGGAGCCCAAAACCGGGACATTCTGCTGTATAATACTGTGCATCCACATATATTACCATGGGATGGGAGGCTTGAGAGCTTCATATGGGATGAATACTGACAGTTTAAGAGTGAAAACATAGAGAACTGACTGCAGACAGTGTGGGTCTGTGCTTGTAAGAAGAAATGCACATAAAGAACAGGAACCAAATAAGATACAGAAACAGCTGTGTAGCCATACTCAGTACATATAGAAAACAAACAATATTTTGCAAGAGTAAAACTAGTGTCTTTCTGGAAGGATAAAATTGAGCAAAAGGGCTTTCCACTGGAAAAAGAAGGGATAACCGGTTAATAAGAGGGTGTCCTCAGAAACATCTTATTTCTTCTTGGTATGGCGGTTACTGTGTTGAGTCTTGGAGTATAAATTTTGCTACAGTAATAAAAATATTTAAACATATTTGAATAATTAAGCACACCTGAAGAGAGAGGAAGGAGTACCAGAGACTGAAAAATGGGAAATTGTCATTCCACAGAGAAAAGGGGTTGAGTAACAGTCAGAACAACTCTTTGTATATTCCCAGCATGTCCATGCGGCAGCTACAGCAGTAATTTAGTAATCAGTTAGAGTCAGGGTGCATTTGAGCTGTTACAAAATACATGGTTTGATTTGGTTCCATTCCGCAGCTCTTCTGCTATTGCCATTATGGTTTTCCATTAGTACATAATATTCTGCCTAACTGTATTTTAATAGCACACTATGGGCAGCTCTGTGCTTTGTCCAAAACACAGTATTTAAACAAAGAACTATGGATTTTTAACCTTCTCATATTTTAGCACTGATTACTGAATTTCTTACAGCGCTTCAATAATTATCTTCTGGGGTCACAGCAGCCTTTCGCTAATGGGCAGTATGACAAGTTGCTCCATTATAATGTGTCCTCAGCTTCTAAAGTCTGAAACTTAGCAGCCAAGTAGAAATGGAGACAACATCAAGGACTTTCCCAGAGACTTCCTAAGGAGTCAGATATTAATTAATTACAACATGGGCAGAAATGTGTAGTTGATATTGCTTCAGGATATAAACCAGAAAAATGTCCATCAGGAAAGCTGATGCGATCTCAGGTGAGTCAATATAAAAATCAGAGCTAGGACTCTTTCAGAAAGAACTCGCAGGAACAGTCAGTGCAAGCACAGGTACCAATCTTCACCCAGGTGCCTGGGTGGGCTTATTCGCTCTTTGACCTCAGCTTTGGGTTCAGCATCATGCAAAGACAGATTCACAGGGTGTACCAGCTGGGGCACGCTGTTCAGCACACCTCTCAGACACCTTTGAGTTGTTTTCCAGCCCTGAGAGTGTAGAGGCTACAGGTGAAGAAAAATAAAGCTATTTGTACCTGGCATGCTGAGGGACCTTGGATGAATTCCCCTCTAACTTGGGGTGCTCTAAAATCACTGCGGCAGAGCCATGAGACCGTTCCAGCTCACAGACCTTGCTTCTCCAGCACAGCCTTGCCTACACAAATGCCCAGCAACAAGGGTACAAAAAAACTATCATTAGCAGCTCTTAAACACAGTGGTTTAGAAGCAGTGTAGGAAAACACAAAACCTCAGCTTGCAGAAAGCTAGGGTAAAGTCCTAGCACCCCAGAAGAAATTGAAACCTGTGTACTAACATCTCTATTCTGAACAAGTCGGAGAGGCTTTCAGCCAGCATGGGGACGTATGGCCAAGTATGTTATTAATGGAGAGAGGATGACATCTCACTGAAGGCGCATCTCCAGGCTGAACATAACTAGGTGAGCGTGTCATCTGCAGTAAAACAGGACACAAGCACAACTGTGTATCAGGATATGTTTCTGGATGGCATAGTCGTGGAAATGACCACCTGTCTGATGTGCACATTTTGGGAAAGTGAAGTAAAGTCTTCATCAGCCAGGAAGACACGTGACAGAACATCAAACTGTGTGGGGTTATAGACAGCCTGCCTGTAGCATGACTGAGAAGGGCCATCCATACACAAAACTGGTAGACTTCTAATTCAGCACGGGAACAGATTTATATCAAGTCAGCTGATGCTCCATTTTAACAAATTTTTAACCAATTTTTTAGGTTTTGGTAAACCTGATTGTCCCTTTATTCTCCTTGGTCTTTCTATTTTGTACTGACAATCCTAAAGCAAAATCTCATTAATGCCTTCTGAAAACAGCTCACAGAGTTGTGGTTTCTGTCAGCACAGCTAATTTTGCATTCCAGACTCGGTGAGCAGCACACAAGCCAGCGCAGGGGCTGGGTGCAGCAGTACTCACAAGTTCCAAGATTATTTGTCTGTCAGGCACCCATTTAAATGGCATCGTGTCTGTGATAAGCAACTCTATCCTCATTATCCTCTCTTAAAAGCCTGTACCACTTACTGATTGCTTCAAGAGAAGCGGATAAGGGCCCTGTCATCTTACGCTGCTTAGTGCTTTCCATTAAAAAATACCATCAATATGCTTCATTAGAAACTTTCATATATTCAGGTTTTTTGGGGGGGAAGGGGGTGGATTTTCAGCAGCAGCAAAGCCTTTCGGCTGGAAAAGTGGAATTCTTGTTAGGTTTTGGCTGATTAATTGTGAAAAAGTATATTGTCCCCGCAAAAAAAATCACCCTTACTTTTAATCTTTGGGAAAAACCCACTTCCTTGCCAGCATCAGCTTTCTGAGGATGGGCTATGGCAAAATTACCTGTCTCACACCCCTCTTGGGATGCCCCAATAGCTCTGCTGAAGCAGAGTGTGAGTGTGAGTGGTGAGAAGAGAAACAGACACGGGGCCTTCCCTCTTCCTGCACAATCAGACTTTTTTCTGAGCCCAGTACACAGCAGCAGAGCACCTTCTTTTCTGGGGCACCATATTAAACAGCAGTGTTCCCACTCCTCCCTTCAGCTC
>NW_010205183.1:27924-32322 GCF_000695765.1 Mesitornis unicolor | reverse complement strand
TACACATGCTGCGGGGACCCCCTGTCTCTAGAAAGTAAATCAGGAACAGGCTGAGCAAGGCAGCTCTGAATATGCTTGTTCCCCAGTCTGGAGGGAATACTCGAGGCCCAGGTCAGTTGTCCAAACATAACTGTCCTGTGCTATTTCAGCTGTCCTCCTCTCTTCTGCACATTTCCATGGGACTGAAGGAAAAGCAGGAGATCCACAGTCTTCTGGAGAGGTGGCTAGAGAGTGAATGGGATTCTCTAGAGTATTTAATACAGCACCAGACATCTACGATTAGAGAACAGATTCAAACCCTCCCATATATCTTCTCTTTCAGACACTTAAATATAGTTGTCTGCAGTCTGGGTATCTGCAAATGGAGTAGGTGTCTCAGCTCCTATTACTGTCACTGGAGAGCCAGTTAGTACCACTCACTAGAACCAGGAGAGCTGTGAATGCACCAAGCTTGCCCATTTTAGGGAAGCCCTGTAGGCCTCATTGACTACAGTGGCAGGATGGGTAAGTGGCTCATGAGTAGACAGCTGTCCTAGCAACACCTGAATGTAGGTGTCTGGGTCTGCAGCTGAGTGCTATCCACTATGTCTGTGCCTGGGGTTCAAGTCCTTCTCACAATGGCAGTGGATTGCTGTAGTTACATATAATTTGTTCTTTATCATTTTCCACTCTAGGGAAAAAAACCTGGGGAATTACATTTAAAAAAAAGCAAAGTATGCATAAACTGTAAGAAACAAGATACAAGTTGGAAAGTCAGACCCTTGAAAATTAGTGTAGTTACCCCTGCAACACCTAATTCAGTCATCTTGTGAATATATTGCAATTTTCTAGACTTTACAGCATTATAATTTTTTCCTATCCACCTCTCTCTTCATTTTACATTTCAAATTCCTTTCTTCCAATGTTTAACAATACATTATTAAGATAAACATAGCAATACAAATATATTACAAATGTTGCTGTACAATAGCTATATTTATTTAGGTTGCATAGTCAAGCACTTGAAAGTTAAGAAATGCCAGATGTACACAGTGCAATCACAGCGAGATACATTCTCCACCCCAGAAATTTTGTGAATCAAATTAACACAAGATGAACCTTCTGCTACAGGGATGGGATGGGGAGACAAAAATCATAGTGATCAGAACAAGTTACATAGACCAGGTATAAGCACTAATAGAAAATGAGTAGTTGCCTTTATTTTCTTCTAAGTGGTTTCAGGAGACCTCTTGATGCTGGTGCTGTGGACATTCCTGGAATAATATTCCGTATATTGTCCATATCCCTGGATCTTCTGAAATAGCATCTCCAGAAACAGCGTGCCTGTGGGGACTCAGACATGCCTTCCTCAAATACCTGTTGACAGACACATTCCTGGTGTTAGGAATTTACAGTATTAAGTGGGAGTTCCTCTAGCAAAAGTGCTACACGTAAAAAAAAAGGACATTTCATGTGTAAGTGTAGCCCACCCTGAGCCCACCCACCACCCCACAAAGCCAGTGCCTTGCAGTGCAGATCCTGCTGTGAACAGCTTCACGTCCCTGTGAGCTGGCACATGCTCAGATCAATTTTCTTAGCAACGACTTCATTTTGAGTGTTATTTTCAGGCGCAGATCTCTTAGCATGGGCATGTGCACAAAATAATGAATATTGTATGTGGAGTTGTGATCCCAATGTTTGCATCTTTGTGTGTAAGTACCTCCTGCTGCCTCTGGTGAGAAAGGATGACAATGACACTACCTAGGAGGCCACCCAGGATATTTTAAACATTGAGGACAAAGAAAAGAGGATATAAAATAGGATTAGATCCTCAATTCTTTCTCCTTACCAGCTGTCCCACCAGAATCATAGAATCACTTGGTTGGAAAAGACCTTTAAGATCGAGTTAAACCATAACCTGTTCACTACTAAGCCATGTCTCTAAGCACCTCATCTACCCATCCGTTAAATACCTCCAAGGATGGTGACTCTACCACTTCCCTGGGCAGCCTGTTCCAATGCCTGGTAACCCTTTCAGTGAAGAATTTTTTCCTAATATTCAATCTAAACCTCCCCTGGTGCAACCTGAGGCCGTTTCCTCTCATCCTATCACTTGTAACTTGGAAGAGACTGACCACCCCTGCCAAATACAACCTCCTTTCAGGTAGCTGCAGAGGGCAACCTTCAACCTCCTCTTCTCCAAACTAAACAATCCCAGTTCCCTCAGCCACTCCTTGTAAGTCTTGTTCTCCAGACCCTTCACCAGCTTTGTTGCCCTTCTCTGGATATGCTCCAGCATCTCAATGTCCTTCTTGTAGTGAGGGGCCCAAAACTGAACACAGTATTGAAGGTGTGACCTCACCAGTGCCGAGTACAGGGGCAGAACACTTCCCTGGTCACACTATTTCTGACACAGGCCAGGATGCTGTTGGACTTCTTGTCCACCTGTGCACACTGCTGGCTCATGTTCAGACAGCTGTTGACCAGATCCCTCTCTGCCAAGCAGCTTTCCAGCAAGTCATCCCCAAACATTAGCTCTAACCCAACTCCTGAGTTCTTTCTGATGTCTATGTTTTGATGCTGATGCACAAACATCTTGACAACAGGAATGTAAAACCAGACAGTAATGTCATTTCCTCTTCCTCTTGCTAGATTGGATAAAGGCCATTCTTTTACCCCAAATGTGTCTTTCACCAGTAGGTTCTGTAGAGCATCCCAAGCTGCTTTGTGCTACAGGGTTTTGATGAAGGTACTGGTAGAAATGTAGACTATTCAAAGTGCTGGCGAAGTCTTTAAAAAAAAATGGCTGAATTATTGGTTCATCTATCCATCTACTGATTTCAGTTTCAGATCTGTGTCTTTATTGTAGGACCTAAGAGTGTTTGCCAGCTTCTGGATCCGTGCGTGCCTTCTTCCCACTTTCAGACCTGGGGCTGAGTCAAGATTTGTGCCAGCTTCCTGCTCTGTCAACTCAAATTCCAAAAGCCTGCATGAGTCAGCCAGAGAGAACTAGTGATGTGCTTTGTCTGCTTTTCTAACTGAAAGAAGAGGAGAGCAGGTCTGCAGGGCTCACCACAGTGCCAGCATGGCCTATGCTGCCTTAGCAGTACCCAGCCTTGAGCACTTCATACTACGCTGCAATCTGTTCTCGCTTTCTGGCGCATCAGATGATTCATAACACAGGGGAGAAGAATAACTGGATATAAACAGCAAATCTTGCTATGCTCCTATTAGTCATCTCAGAGTACTATTGTCCCACCGTATTCCTCCCACTAGCTGATACCCCTCCAGAGTGTTCATGTCCCATATGCTTGTGCAGCAAAGGGTGGCTAAAAATGCACGAAGTCGTGCCCGTGCACATTTGCAGTTCTCCCAACAAGCAGTGATTCTCCTTTTGTTCCTCCTGGAATCTCAGCAATCCACTCCCCACCCACGCATCCACCATCTGCTTCGGTCTTTTTGGTGCCTCCACCATACCCGTGTGAGAACAACTGCACACAGCTCATCCTCAGTAACATGCTGAATGTTGCTTTCCTTCCAACCTAGAAAGAGGAACTGTGGGAAGGATATGGAGATCTCCCCTTTCCTGGTTTCTGAGAGTTTTGAGAAAATATCTTCTCTGTAATGATCACAACACAGAAATGATCTGACTTACAAAATGCTTTTCTTCTTCCTTCTTACATGTGCTTCAGATCACACTCCTTTCCCTGATCTTTCTTTAGAGAGGGCAGGCTATTGTTAGTACTCTTTGCTATGGTTAGTATGGATTGCTATCATGTTTCCTAAGTTTTCTTGTTCCAGTAGATGGAGAAAATATACTGCTTCTCTGGCCTTTTGAATTGCTTGCTTTTCTTAGCTATTGGCATAAGTCAATGTGCAATGTATAAAAAGGGTGGAAGAATATACGTGTGTGTTGGTTTGTGAAAGTCGGGTCAAGTGGGTGAGAGAAAGAAATGATATAAATATGGGTGCATGGATTTATCTTCTTTAGGTTGTTTCCTGTAGGTAGTCCACCCTGTTTCTATCCCTCCAGAAGAGCAGGCAGGCTCACACCTACTCTACACAGTGGCATTAGCACTAGAAGGTTCTCTGGGAACTTTAATTACTTCAACTCAAGCTACCAAATGGACAGGTTGCTTCTGTAACTGGGTTATTTTTGTCTAACTTAATCCACACTGCTTTTAAAACCATCTTTAATGTAAACTCTGACTGGTCTAAGCAATGCTATTTCTTTTCACAACGTCATTAGTTTAATGTGGGAATTTTCTCTGGCAAAAGAGTGGAGAAAGACGTGTTCTCACTGCAGGTGTGTTGAAGCTCACCTGTGGCACTTCCCATTTCATCAGTCACTAGGAAACTGCACAATTCCACATAGCAAAAGCTGCATACGTAGTTGCCACTGCTGAAACAAAACAGACC
>NW_010205183.1:0-27893 GCF_000695765.1 Mesitornis unicolor | reverse complement strand
GTCGCCAGCGAAAAAACAAAACGCAGGGGGGAGGGGGGGGGGGGGAAGAAATAGCTTACTTTTTAAACCTGCGTAATAGTTCAACTGGCAAAAGTGGCTTTTGAAAAAGTTTCAGAAAAATTCCCTTCCTACTGAGGCTAAGTTAGAGGAATTGCAAAGAGAATTAGTCTGAAAGTTCAGAATTGAAATTACAAATTGAATAGAATATCTCCTGGAGATTTCACAATGGGAATATTGTCCCCGCAAGTATTAATAACATATTTGCCATTGCTTTCTATCCAGGCTAAAGAAAAGGGGGGTGGGGGAAGAGGGAGTGAGAATAGAAGACTAAACCCTTTTGTATAATGCAGTGTTGTGATTTCCCTCCTAGCTGCCAACAAAAACAATGCTTTGAATTTTGGCCGATAATTCAACTGGGAGAATTTCAAAGCAGTTTATAGCAGAAGAACAACTGTAACATGAATAGTAGCAGAGACTAAGCAAAACAACAGAAGGAGAAGATGCAAGATCTCCATCAGAAACCACTGTGCAATCAGTTAAATCCCTATAGTACAACTGTCTGGCCCTTACCTTAGCAGCTACCACACCCAGGAAACACAAGCTTCAGGGAAGCGAAACAAGACGTGAGCTGGGCAGATCATTTACATCCCATCTTTTCTAGTGATGCCTGGAAGTGGAGCTTTCTGTGAGCTCTGAACTTACATTGCAAAGCAGCAAAGTATTTTGTTGTCCTTTAGTGGTGCCTCCTCGTTATGCATTTGTGACACCTCATATATATTTTTGAGATCTGCCTTCTGTATTTATCAATTTATGCCTTATTTTTTGCTTACATCATTCATCCTTGATCATCTCTATCTCCAGCACCCAAAATATTATCACTATTGGATGATATTATGATTGGACCATTATGGTTGGGCTCAATGGTCTTAAAGGTCTTTTCCAACCAAATGATTCTGTGATAGGGATCATATCCCCATGGCTTCCCGGACAATACTCTTCAGGTGCAACTGTGTGTGAGAAGTTTTTTGTGGAGATACTCTGTCCTGCATGGGGGAGGAGGAGTGAGGAAAGATAATGCAATACATTTCCTCTTTTGTTACTTTTGCAACCCATTGATCATCTTTAAGACAAGTGTTATTTGTTTTTCCTGTAGATAAGTTGGCAGTGTCCAGAAAAGAGAATGCATTTATCATAAACTTGGAGATGCTAGAGACATGAGGTACTTAGTGGTCTCTAAGACTATCTCTTGAGGCAACATTTTTGAAAATCCATTATTCTTTCCAGGTCTTTGTAACAGTGAATGAAACTTCTACTCTATCTTAAAAAAAGCTTGATGATATTTCCTTTGCTTTCTTTTCTAGAGGTAAAAGAGGCAATGGGAGACCCAGGCTGTTTTCAGCTCATGTCTAATATGGGAAAAATGAGAAGGCTCCAGAGTTTTCACCAGAGCAGTTTTCTCTTAGCTCTAATCAGTGAGAATGAAAAAAGAAGATATGGCTTTGCCATAGCCTGCTAGGTCCATTGTTTCTTTGTTAGTGAGCTACAATATCTGTGTTCATAGCACAAGAATGCAGCCAACAAATCCTAGACATACCATATATTTCATGGGTTTAGCAACCCATAAAAGTTGAGAGTAGCATCTGATTTATCTCCGCAAATGGCTCCAGCTGTTCTCAGGAACATATTTTTTTAATCAAAGGAGGTGTTCCTTAAATTAAGTCTCAATTTGAATCTCCTTGCCGAGGGATATATTTACAGAACTATTTGTAAAATATTATCTACTTTGTAAAAGCATTTTGAATGCTTTGTTAAAGCAGTGTGGTGGGACTTTCCTGTAATCATTGTTTCTTCCCAAAGGAAACTAACATGATGACTACTAATTGCTGGATTATCAAACAGTGCACAAACTCATTTTCTGTCCTAAGCAAGTTATTAGAGTCTCATAAATGCTCAGCCGCATACATTATTTTACTATACTAACCTATTGCTAAAGAGACTACTGAGGGGAGGACAAATTATACATAGAGGGTCAGAGGAATATTTACTTTCCTGAACAATCTGGTATTTTATTTGCTTGCTGCCTATGGTGTTGCTTCTTTCAGATGTGAATGCAATGAAGGCCTGGCCTCCCTCCTCTCACAGCGTATTGATAAGGGGATAATGACAAGTGATGATGTTATATAAATACCAGCTTGGGCTGGTTTTAAATAGTGACTTCAACCTTTACTCATCTGCAACCATCCAGCACAGCTGTTTTATGGTCCCTCCCTGCTCACTCTCCTACCAACTTTCCTTTTTGTTCTTGAAGCCTAAATCTTGATATGGCACAGAGATGAAAAATCTCCAGACTGATCTCCATTGTAAAAAAAAGTTTATTGGTCTTCACAGGCCTCCATAAATCAGTAGATGACCTTATTTCTTTCAGAAAGGAAATCGAAGGAGGAGCGTGACAAATACACATTTTTGACTGGTTAATACATGATTTTAACTGCTAGGGGAATGTATTGGAAAGACAAGGCAGAGGTTTTTTAGAGGGATTTTTTTTTCCAGTGGAAAATGCTGGTTTGACAGAATGAATTTTTTACTGGTATTATGGCTTTCATTACAATATCTGCAGTAGATGTTGAAATATTCTATTCTTACCTTTTTGTCACAGCTTTTATTTTACACTGCTATGTCACATAAATGCAAAAAGTCTAATTGAATAAGCTCAAAGGAAACAATTTGTCCTTAATGTTTATAAATTTCTCTCCATGAAAAAATTAATGACATTCACTTTTACTTATGATTCAGAATGAAAGCAGATTTTGAAGCCCTGCAGTTTTCTAGAGGATGTGATGTCTGGTTTCTGTCTGCCCTTACTTTTGGTACAGTTGTGAGATGGACAGCAATGCTGGTGATGCCACAGAAATGGGACCAAAGGACACAGCACACCACATGGCCCGAGGTCTCTGCTCTGTACTGCGGCATCCAAGTGTCACAAATGCTCCATTCGGCAGCATCCCTAGAAAACTCTAGTTGCTTTTTCTTTTCTAATTCATTGTTTAGGGTTTTGGGTTTTTGTTTGTGTGTTTGTTTGTTTGCTTTTTCTCTTCCAGGGAGTTCTTTCACAATCTTGGCTTGCTTTCTGTTTTCTCGCTCTTAAATGCTCCGGTGAATGTAATGCTCTCTGTTGGGGGTCCATATGTAGGTTAGAGAACAGGGAGGAGTGATTTGCCCTTGCCTAGAGGTGGGTAACTGCCTAAAATTTCTTCACAGGAGACATATTTGAATCCCTGCAGGAAGGTGGAAACGTGGATGATATAAGACTAGCCTATTTCATGGTTTATAGCTTTTATCAGTATGTAAATGAAAGACAGTGAGTGGCTCTTTCAAACATTCACAGTAAAAGTGTTCATCTGGTGACATTATGAAAAATAAGCAATGAAAGAGATGGGGACATGGTAGAGAGAGTCAGGGACAGGGATGTGACTGGTGTACAAACTGAGTCATCTTAACCTTTAATCTGGGTTGAGTTCCAGAGGTACTTTTTGACCTGAGGAAAGTCCTCTGCACATGTTTTCAAAGCAGCCATTAACTTCAGGAGCCCAAACTGAAACACTGTGAGAGAGATTCCTCTCACTGGAGATGACCGTATGTGGGGTGATCATGTATACTCTATTTGTGGCTAGGAGAAAGCGACAGCTGTTCTAAGACATGTTACCTCTGGAGTGCTTCGAATATCCACATCAGGGTAAAATGCATCTCTCAGAAGTGCCTGTTTCTATCTCCAGGCTACAGGGGAAGCTGACACAGCTAACGTGTGCCCACATAGATGTCTGAAGTTAGATGAGAGGCAACTGCCCCACAGCATCTTGTTTGATGCACCTGCTGAGTGGTTGCAAACCCCATTAACCTCAGATGATACCCACATAACGGGTATTTTGGAATCAAAACCATTTTCTTCTGATCCAGTCCATGGATCTTGCAAAAAATTTTAAATCTGACAGCCTGGTATTTTTTTTTCCTGAGTGAAAATATCCTCTCAGGATCATGCTATTTCTGATTCGTGATTCCTAAAGCTCAGGAATGAAAAAAAATCACAAAGAAAGAGAGTGTTAGGAAATCACAGGTACTGTTAAGTGCCTAAACTATTGTGCTGTTCCTTTCAGAACACAATTGCTTAAGCAAAAATTATCTTGTTTTTAGAATTACAACAGAGGTCAGGTAAGATCAGTGTCTTGTGCATTTTACTAATGGAGATGTTCAGCCTGGCAGCTTCAGTGCCTCCCCAGTTGCTATTTCTTGTATTTATGCATAGCCATAAAACCACTACAGGTCCCAAACAAGAACCAAGAATCTCTACGAGTTATACAGTGTCAGAACAGAGAAACAGAGAATAGAGAAAACTCAGATAACAATCCTTACCCATTCTACCTATGTTTCCTTTGAATTACTAGAGAAGGATAAAAATCTTGAAAAGATTAACCAGAAACTTCTTAGCTTTCAAATAGCAATCCGGTGTACTAATGCACATCCTAGGCCAAATTCAGTCCTTGTGTAAGTGACTGGAACACTTGTGAAGTCAGGAAATCCATGGAGTCAGCCTTATGCCTAAATTTGGCTTTATACGTTACATGAAGTAGTTCATATTTTTTTTCCTTGGAGTGAAAATACAGTTTTCAACCAGAATCTGATACATAACTTCAAAAATAATTTATAAATTCCCTGTGATAGAAGCTCAGCTAGACCAAATAGAGCTTTATGCAGTGCTCAGAAGCAAAAGAATAAAGAACTGCTGCAGCCCTAACACAAGCTGGGATGAACACGATGCGTATCTGATTTCTGGTTTGAATTCAGCAGGCTTCTCTGTTCTAAAAGAACAAATGAATCTTCCTTCCCCAAGCATATGGCAGCAACACATGCAATTTACATCCCATATGGGGTCTCTTTGTGGCAACCGTTGGACTATAAAATGTCACAAGGAATTGCTTTAGATCTCCATTATATAGTGCAGACACTTAGCATTCCCCTTTTTAGCACTGTCTATAGCTCCAGGAGAGGTGCTTTTAATGTAATTGTTGTTTGTTTGTGCTGCATTAGTACCCGAAAGTTAGGGACCACTGCAACGCCTCTGCCATCACACTGTGAAAAATGTAGGATTCCTTCAGATGCCTGTGGTCTAATTTAGCAGCAGATGAAACCAGTTGGTGTGACACATAATGAGAAAGAATTGGACAGGAAAAACAACACTGTAGGGTTATTACATAGCATATCTTATCACTTGATCTCAAAGCACTTGGTAAACAGGGTAAGCAAAATTATTCTTGTTTCAAAGACGGGGAAACTGAGGCACAAGCAGGTGACTTTTCAGAGCATGCCAAGGCAGTGGCAGAGCTGGCATCAAGGCTGGGCTCCTAAGTCACAGCCCAGCTCTTTATGCACCTACTCACACTGCCTCCTCCTCACATACTTCAGTCGTGTTTAAACAGATCACGCAATAGCTATGAATAGTTCAGTCACATACATGTAAATGTGTGGGCAAAAAAGCACACAGAATAGGCCTCTTTATTTCCTTGGCTGCCTGCATAATCATGCTTAATTGGCACCATTGTGTAGGCAACACAATAAAAATAAAACTGCCTAGTAAAATGATGAGATGCAGGTCCTAAGGACTAGTATCCGAAGGGTCTTCCTTCCACAATGAAGAAAGCATGCATACACTCAGTGGGAAACTAGATATCCAGGCAAATGAAGCTAGAATTTCTGGCATTGCAGAGGATGAAAATCAACGAGGCATTAAAGTAAGTAAACAGATAGGAGCATGGAAAGGGAACAGAGAATATTTGTGTTTGGTGTAATTATAAGGAGGACAGCAACCGAAAGGCATAAAACAGGAAAGGAAATCACTTTATCAGTGCACATGCATTAATTTTAAGTGGTTTTGATACTAGGAAGGCCAAAAGGAGGAAGGATTCATAAATTTCCATCTCAGTGGACTATTACGAACACCATGTTGGGCACAGCAAGTAACTCAGGCTGTGGGAATTCACCTTACACTAGACCTCAAAACAAGAAATGCTCAATAAGAAACCATTGCGGTCAAAGGAGAATGGTGACAACTCAGGGAAGGGGAGGATGGGGAATGCGAAGGATGTTGAAGTTTTAGCCTAATAATGTGACTTTCAGGTTAATGAGTCACTCTTATGAGGATGTAAGGGTATGAACTCAGGATGCAGAGAAGATGACGAATGTACTGTGAGACTCTCTTTCCAAAAGAAGAAAGGAGGAGAACAGAAGAAGCCATTGGCAAGCAGCATTAAAGGAATAACCAGAGAAAAAGAAAGAGATCTTGAGAAGGACATAACTGCCAAAACCAAAGAAAAGGTTTCAATAAGGGGAGTAAAACTGATGGCACCAAAGCCAGATAGGAGGCTTAGGACCCAAGGAAGATATGGAGTGGTATTTGGGAAAGAAGCAATAGCACATAGTGTATGTACCACCCACCAATAAACATGTGAGCACTGGGCCACCATTTGTCCCGTTTCACTTATCCTTGCACAGGAGCAGATGAGGGAATTGTAATTGCATGGCAAGAGCCCTGTCTTGAAGGATATTATTTCTCTTCACAAGCCAAACTTATATTGTATCCTGTCCTAACAGAGATACTGTTGTTAATACAGCTGATGTGACATGGTAGTGCCATGAAACCCAGATAATTGTACTGCAAAGACCCGAGCGTTTCATCGCAGCATGTCATACAGCCAGTCTCCAGTCAGTAATTTGCCTGCTGTAGTATGATTTTACTGAACACAGGGCTGACCAAGGACACAGGATGCACAGGCACAAGGATGCACACATAGGCTGCTGTGTTGAAAGGAAGCATAGAGAGAGGAAAGGGCCAGCAGTACTGGCCCCTTAACAAGAATTCGCAAAAATGTCTGGAGAACTTAGGCTGGACAGGAACATTACACTGATCTGTTCTGCCCAGTTCAACCCTCTGAAGTTCCTGCAGGCATTAATCTACTGTTCTTCCTTTACCTCTTCTAGTTATCCTGGCCCTTTTTATTGAGGCTGTATATTAAATCACTCTAGGCTTCACCTTTAAATTTGCATGCAGCAAGTTTTTGATGTGTGTTTGTAGTAGATTTTCTTTAGTTCCCTCAGGCAACAACTTCCCCAGTGCCAAAGACCCATGCCCACCCTGCCGTCAGCAGGAGGCTTTCCATTTACTCCAGCAAGCCAGGTCAAGCCACAGGCAAAGCCTCATTCCTGGGATGTTCACACTGGGTTATAAAACTGATAATGACACGGGGACAGCAAGTCCAGTGCTCAGACACAGTAATTGCTCAACAGGCCATGAGAGAAATATTCATAGTATATAGTAAGCAGCCAGCACAGAGGGACCAGAGAGTCCAGATAGGCAAACATATTGTTCTGCAACGGAGACCTCTCAATAACTTCTTTCTGCCTTTGTCTAGACTGGAATTAACCTTATGAATTCAGGTAATTATTCTCTGTCCTGACTCTTGTGGGAGTGGCTTCGGCGAGCCTTCTCCCCGCTGTCTCCAGCAACAGCAGTCCACAAGGACATTTCAGATCTTAATTGAAAGGGAAATGTTTGCCAAAGGTCAGTTCAAGTGGAAGAAAAGCCCCTTTCATTGTGGCTGGGGGGAGAGCAGAGCAAATAAGTATTTCAAGGGAGGCATGGAGAGCCTTTGTGATTTATTTGTTAGGAGGCAGGTGGGAACCTGTGAATTTTCTCCCTCTTATTTATTTTTGCCTGGCCTTTACAAACTCAACACATTTCTAGCAAGGACATACATCATCTCAGCACCATTCTCAAGATTGTCCTTTTTTTCCTGCATTTATGCACACACATGATAGATCACACTGTTTATAATTTGGTGTGTATTAGTGCACAGAAATGTTTAAATAAATGGTTGGAGTGTCTCACGTGTCTGGTTTAGCCCAGCATGCAGCTAAACACTATCCACTCACTCACTGCCCCCCTCCCTGGTGGGGTGGGGGAGAGAATTGGAAGAGTAAAAGTGAAGGAACTTGTCAGCTGAGATAATAATTTAATAAATAAACTAAACCAAACTGAAATAATTATAATAATGAATTGTAATAATAATGGGAACAATGATAATAAAGCAACAGAAGCTATACTCAGCTCACAAACAGCAGTTGCTGGCCACATGCCAATGACAGCATGATGGGGAGGGGTAAGCCTCAGGAACCAAATAAGCTAGGCTTTGTGGAAATGGCCACCATCCAAAGAAGAGGGGCTGTCCCCAGCAAATGCCTCAATTTATAGTGAGTGTGATGTTTATGGTATGAAATACATTCTGATACATTTTGTTGGCCAGCTTGGATCACATTCTTGATCATCTGTCCTGGGTCACCTGTCTCAGAAAACCCCAGGCTTTTGCTCCCTCTCCCCATCCTTTTGTGCAGGAACAAAACAAAAAAGAAAAAAAGAAACAAGGAGAAAAAAGAAACAACAAAAGAAACTAGGAGCACAGGTGCAGGCAAAAATTGGAAAACAGTCCTTGAGTAAATGTAAACTTCAGTGTGCTATCAACATTTTTACATAGCATGAATCCAAAACTAAGTCTCACTAGCTACGATGAGGAAAATAACTCTAACCCAGCTAAAGCTATAATACCAACTTGTTTTTGCTAAAATTGAACACTGCACTTCTCTCAGAAATGCAGCTCTGCTGAACAGCAAATGGAATTCTATGGCTCAATCCCAGTAAAACCAAGACATCATGCCATTTGTTGATGACTACCAACAGCTTTGAATGCAGAATGTCATTTAGAGACCAGAAGGGCATCCCTCTTGGATTTTACCTGAGATCACAACATCAATGCTGATGCAGAGACTGAAGTTTAAGAAGAAAGAGGATGGCAAATCACAAAGGACGCTGAGGGCCTCCGACGGTTCAAGGCAATTGAAGGAAATACATCATGAATGATTTTAGTAAGGTCTTCTGCCAAGCTGAACATCTACCTCTTTGCTGTGCAGACACTTCTCTGTAGATTCAGACATCTCCAGCAGCTCTCTTTCTGTTCCAAAATTTACCATCTCAGATAAATCTAGGATCACTGTTCTCTTATTTTTGTGGTTACAGACAATATATGACATAAAGGGAGCAACACATTGTATTCATTATTTAAGAGTGTTTTGATTGTGGCTTTTTTTCTGAAAAAATCTCTCATTTGAGGCTTTTGTTGCACACTGTATTATACTCCAGGATCCTGGGAAGCTGAGAGATGCATTGGGATGCTGGGACTGAGAGACAGGAATGGGTGGAGAAGGAACAGCCAATTTCACAGATTATTTTGATAATTCTGGCTGTGCTGAAAGTCTCTGCAAAACAGAAAGAAGATCCCAGCTACAGGACAGTCCCTTAACAAGCACTTCATTGCCAAACACTGGAGGTAACTCCAGAATGGTCAGACCAGGAGCCCAGGGTGTCAGACAGCCATGGACTTGGATGCTTGGGAAGGAGAATCCCCAAAGGGATCTCTTTGTAGGCTCTCTGTTCCCTCACCAGGTACCCACCTGGGTTCAAGGCCACATATTTTCTTCAGCAGCCTGCTGAAAAAAGCTCAGAGAGAAATAAAATATTTCCTAAAGAATGACTGAACTCTATAATAACTAACTGACTTGGCAAAGTGTTTTGATACTGAGTGTCACAACTGCAGATGAAAACCTGCCAACAGTTTAAGCAGACGTTTCATGGTTAAGCACGTCCTGCTGCTTAAGCATGTGCTTAAGCATGTCCTGTATTTGCTTCTGCAAACAGCCACTGTAGTGCATATTCTCCATCTTCATCATGGTATTAGGCAACCAGGCATCTCTGGGTACAATGGCTCTCCATCAACTGGTTGAAAAAAAGGACTACTTCAAGGAAAGGCACTCGCTACTTCCTTTGGAGACAGTCCAGACATTTAGGATGTAAAGGCTAGTCCAGTTGAGCCATGAAAGGCCAATACTCTGCAGATTACCTTTTTCAACTGCCTAGACTTTGGCATAACAACCCTGTCATGCTGCCAGCTACAAGGGTCTTCTTTATTTTTTATAACAGCTTTTGACACCTGTTTCACACAGGCAGCAGTCATCTGGAGACAGCTAGCATGTTCTATCTTTCAGAGGTACTGGAGTGCTTCAGGGCCATGCGATTTCAGTGAATTTATTTCTCCTGAGGGTCAGGTCCCATGACTACAAATTTGCCTGGCAAAGGTCCCGATTATTGTCACTTGCAACGTATGGTGTTTAAAATAAACATGCTTGTTCTCCTTCTTCTGTCCACCTCAGCAATGCGGAAGAGTAAGAAAACCCATCGTGGTCCTGAGCATTAACAGTGAGCACTGGGAGACAGCTTTATCCCATTGCAAAATGGGGCGAGTCCTAGGAGTTACAGGTAAAGCAACTACCCTGACTAATTAGTGATGATCTCCCAGGGGCATCTTTGAGGGAAGGAAGCTCCCACAGTCATCTGCATTGAAATAGGGGTGTTATGTCTAGCTGCAGAAATGGGAATGAGGAACAGGTGACTTTTTGATGTAGTTAGAGCTAAAACCTTCAAACTCGCAATAACTCACTGCCCCCCACAATTTAGAGTCCATTCTGTCTTTATATACGTCTGATTCAGATTGGTCTCAATGCCCTCTGAGAACATCAAAAAAGCTTTTCCTTGGTAGAACCAGTTATTATCTTGCTATATGGATACCTGAAAGCAATGTGTGCATGGGCACTACAATACAGCCTTTCAGAGGACTTCATTTATCATGTTTTCCTGAGCCCTTAATTGCAGTCTTGTGAATCCTAGTTACTACCCTGGCCAAATCAACAGTATTGCTGGAAGAATAACTATAATCTCCTGGTTTCCTTTTCCCAGGAAGGCAACTAGTAAAATAGATAGTTCTGCTGTACTGCTACTTCCTATAGCTGTTTTTGATTGCATTTTCCTCCCTAGTGCTACAATAAGAATTAAACTCCCGTCGCTAGTGCCGTTTTCAGATGCTCTCCTGCTGTGAAGCGATGCTCTGAAATGCCCAGTGATTCACAGCTCTGATATTTCATGTCTAATGGAATTATTTCAAGATGGGATTGTTACCTTTCCTGAGAGAGAGAGACACTCATAAAGCTGGTAGGAGACAAATTATGTGCATCTACCCTTGTCTCCTCCACAGTGCTTCTCAAAATCAAATTATTTGGCTACACTTTTAAAAATTCTCCCTATTGCACAAATGTGTGAGCAATTGAAAGTAAAGCACAGGGCTTTGTAATTACACAAAATGCAGGAAATTCAGGGTTACAAATGGACTTAAGAAAGTCCCAGTTGTGTCACAGTAAGAGAGGGGGATCTGAAAGCTCTCTCCTCTGCCTTTGTAGATTACATGAGGTGTGTTCTGCAATTGCTGGATTGGGATTAAGATATTTTATTGCTTGCAGTCAGTCTGAGTTTAAAGTGCTTCAAACCCTCTTCCAGTTCCTGTCTCTGCTCTGTTTGGAGGCAGCTGTGTGCTGGAGGAGCCCCCAGAGCTGTCCCACTGCAGGGTAAATCCCCTGGCAAGGTGCATGTATCATTCACTCACCAGGGTCTGGTCCTCAGAAAAAAACCAAATCTGCTCTGGGATTTAATTCAGAGACCTGAGCTGTGGAGCAGGGCTTGAAAGCCTGCTGGTGACTCATGATTCTGTGGTGCTGGGAGACATTTCTTTTCAAATAGTTAAATTCCCAAAGTAAGCAAATATCCTTCAAACGATATCAGTTACAAAACATTTTAGCCTACCCTGGGAAAAGTGAAATGCATCATCTGTGGGACACCACTCTTGGAGTGCCCTGCACTGCCAGGTTTGCAGGGTGGGTGCAAGTCTCCCCCTGCTGAGGCTGCAGTTTGGGGAGAGGCTTAGCCCGACAGCACTGGGCAGGGGGTCCCAGGACTGCCAGCCCTCCAGCAGTGCAGCAGGGTGCTGGATGCAGATCAGCTCTTGAACAGAGCTCTTGCACCTGTATTTCTGTCTGGGTCTTATACACCCCTGTGGGGATACCCAAGCAAAGGCTTTTATGAAGCTCCCCATACTTGGACTCGGTGGTGCAATTTTTCTGCATGCACACTGAGTGTCTCTTGTTTCAGGTTCTCACAGGTTTTCTTTCTTCATTACTCAAGTAAGAGCAACAGCCAGCCCTGAGTTTTTGTGGAGAACCCAGGGGGCAGTGCCTGTCAGTTTGTCAAATATAATCCTATAGTACAGTAATCACCCAGGCCAAACACAGCCAGGGCACAGCATAGGAAGCAAGACAGACAAGGCCATGGGCTCTGTTTCATGCTACAAACAGAATCCAGTTTCTGCCAGACAGCTTTTTATGCTGTGTGGGCCACCCTAAAACAGATGTTTTAGCATCACTGAGTTGGTGTTACTATGATCAGCATGGTCATTACCAGGTTTCCCACCTTCCAGGGCTGGGACAGCAAACCAACTGCACACCCTACCCCAAATGCCCTGCTTCCCACCGGTGAGGGATCAGGGCATGTGGGCAGCAAGGGAGCCATGGTGTGCCCCTCCATGACCACTAGTCCAAATTGTCCAGGAGTTGGGACCATGGTGTGCCCCATGGAGAACATCCACCTCACATTCAGACAGTGGGTGGGTGTTTGAATTCAGGATGCTGGAGAGAACAGAGGTCAGTCAGATGCGACACTGCTGAACTTGCTGGCTATGAGCTGGAGAGGGACCTGTGAACTCCTCCAACCTATGTGAGTAGTTTAGCTTTCTTCCGCCAACAAACATGATTTTGTGCTTAAATCATGAAGGGTGACCTGCATCTACCCTCCCCACTCCTCAGTACTCTTCTCCAGCTATGGCTGCTGTTCCCCACAGTTGGACTTAAGTCTTGGCTGATCTAAGTAACTTTGATCAGAAAAGTTTGCAATTTTAATGCTTGTCGCTCTTTCTAGATATATTGTGCTTGTGTTGGAACCTACTTTGCATGGGTGCCAATCCCCTTAAAACAGGCCCATTAAAGAGCAGCAGAATTCAATAGTCCTCTAACTTATTATACGGACCACAAGGAGCTTTCCAAGGAATTTGGCAGGGTCAGGCAATGCTTTGACTGTGGTTGTGAAAGATCTGCTCTCTGAATGGAGTCACCTCAGATTGCTTTCCCCTGGAGAAAAACCCTCGACACTCAGATGTATGGAGGGATCATCAGCATTTACAGAGACCACAAAGGTTGGGATTTCTTCAAAGAGTTGGTAACAAGATTGTGTAAGAATCAAATAGCCTTGCAAATAGCTGTATCTCATTAGTCATGACAGCAAATGCTGGGCTGAATAAAATGTTTATTGTGGCTTATGAAGTGTCTCTTTACACATAACCTTGGGCAAGACCCAGAAATTCTGGGCTCTGCATTTGAAAGGCAGCTGGTTAAATAACCGTGGCAAAGCAATCAAAAAAGCACTGTTTATTTGCTCAATACATTAACCAAATGATTAACTGAGTAATGGGAGACCCAGAAGAAAGAAGAAACCTTTCCCTTTGTGTGCAGTCTGGTTTTCAGACTTTCCACCAGTATTATACATTCCTAGAAAACAAAACTAAGCTCAATATACTTCACCTCAGTCATGAAAGCTCTCTCCAAACCAAACAATCAGCTCGATGCAACACTCAGACCTTCATATGGCTCCTCCTCCCTCAATTGCAGAATTTGAAAGGCAGCAAAGTAGTTATGGCTAATGTACTGGCTGGTCTTATGATGGGGGAATGTTAATTCAAGAGTTCTGGAGGACTTCATGCAACCAAACCTGGGTGTCATGTTGCTATTTAATTCATTTAATTATTCCTGTATTTCCCTTTTAGCGGCTCAGCTTCTCACAGGAGACTGCTCCTGCTACCAGACAACGAGTACATCTGCTGTACGGTTTTTTCCAGTGTAATTTCTGATGTAAGCTGGTGCAAATAAAATATTTAATTCTGTTTGAGAAATCTTATTTTCTGTATTCCCTCCCGATTGTCCAGACTCCTCACTCAGTCTTTTCTAAGTTACTGTTCCTCATATTCTCAGGGATGTTAATTAATTGTAAATTCTTTCTGCAGGCCTCTCAACTGCTGTAATTACTGTGCTGTCTCTTAGCTTTGTACATTAAGAAGTACACAAGGAAAAAGCATTTTTCTTACACCTTGAGAAGATTATAGAACAGCATTTTGTTCCCCCTTTCTCCACTGAATCTCTAACTAATGTTAGATCATTTTCAGATGATCATGTAAGGGTAACCAAAGAATCCCACCACTGCTGTCAATAAGATGCAGAACAAGTGCTTACAGAGTAAACTGTTAATAAGCAATACTCTACGTGTAGTAATCTTCTAAAGGGCCATGAAGGTACTGAGGGAGTAGGTAAGGTGTCAAAGCACAAGACCTAGGGCCATTTGGGATGTTGTAGGATGTCCTTGCTGGCCACTAGTTTCTTCTCCAAGTGCCACATCGGTCCTGTGTCACATCTGTCAGGCCTGTGCAGATATCTCTGAGACCCTCCGCTGTCTAAAATGACACTAGAAGAGTAACCTCTGGGCCCCTGATCCTCCCCCAGGACCTGAGCTGGGATCAGACTTACCCTGGTCATATCAAAGCCAGATTTAGTACTAGCTGTGGAGCTGTGGTTGGGCTTTGGGCACCGAAGTCAGCATGCATATATCCTTTCGGAATGCAGCACAACAGCAGCATCTGTGTGTGAGGTTTGGATGTGGCTGTACATGCAGTAGCACACAACCAGCTCAACAACGAGGAGGAAACAGGGAGGAGGGGTCATTCTTCCCTTTGTGCCTCTGAGCAAGCAATGGATTAGGCTGGAGGTTTCCTCCACCAGTGCGTGGTCCTGGACAGGGACCAGAACATGGCACTGAAAATATGGGAAGGTGAGATATAGGAGCAGCAGGTTATTAAAAGTGTCAGAAGTGGGTAAGACTTGATAGACCTGAACTGGCCCAGGACTGGTATCTAGGTCAAACAGAAGAGTAGGGCTTTAGGGGAAGGAAGTTCTGGGCTATCAGGAGCCAGGCAGGAGCCTCTCTGTAAAAAGACAGAGAAAATAACACCCCATCCTTCAAGTGCACTCAGCAATAAAAACAGCACTTCTACTGATTAAAGCGTAATAAAGGTAATGAAAAACACTGCAAGCTATTAGTGACTGCTACCTGTTATGCACTTGTTTTAAGCCCTTTGAATGCTGATAACCATTTTTATCCCCTAGAAGTTCTTTCATTATTGCTGTTTCCTTTACTCACCATATATGCAGTCACCACTTGTAAATTCAAGTAGTAAATTAATGAGTAATATGACTATAAAAAAAGATGTCTTTATAAAATAGGGATACACCTCAAAGGCATTACAAAGACCACCATATGGTGACAAAAGATTAGAGTGAACCAATCAGAACCCAGAACTCAGTCCACAGTCAGATAAAAACTGCAAGTGTTGTATAACAATATGAACTCTTGAACTTTGTCTGCTAAATGTGCGTGCTTAATAGGTTAATGAAAATTAAGTTTTCCATCCTGGGCGGCATAAATTCCAAGTTAATGATACATGCGATGTAGTGGGAGGGGCTACATATTACGGGGAAACACGTAATAGGCATTCTGGGAAGTCTGTATCTTCCCAGTAACTCAGCCAATGGGAAAGGGAAAGGGTTACTGTGGTCAGGAAATTAGGATAAAAAGGAGGCTGTGCCCTCCGGAAATTTGAGACACCCCACAAGTGAATGTGCCTTGGACTCTCTCTTTATTCAAATAAAGTTTCTCTCAGGCTCCTCTGCCTCCTTTTGAACCATTTATCTCTGGCAGGAGGATTTTCCTAACATGGATGGCATGATAATACTATTATCTTGCAAGCTACCACAGCTACCACTCGGCAATCCCCCGATGCTTAACCTGCACAAGTAGATTAAGCGTTGCAGTGCAGTTCTGCTGTGTGGGGAGGCAGTGAAAGTCCCTTCAGGCAGAACAGGAGCCCTTCAGGGCACCGTATTTCTGGGTCCCTGGGGCAGAAAAGTACACGTCTACTTGGTACCGAACCAACGCCTCTAGGAAGTGTCAGATCTGCTCTGCATGCACTGTGGAGACAGCTTGCACATGTTCAGTAAGTCTGACCCGTCAGGATGTGTTTGGCTCCCAGCACACAGCACAAAGTGGATACTGCACATGCAGAAATATGCGGGATGCTAAATGCTTCCACACAATGGTCAGTCGCTCAGCACATGTGTATTAAGTCCACCCAGTACTTCTAAAAAGCATCAAAATAGCTGATGGTGCAAGCAGTTTGTGCAAGACAAAGCAAGGGCTATCATCCTTTGCTGTATACATTCAGAGGAATAGAACCATATGAAATTACCCCCCAGGAAATGTTGGACTCCATTGCTCACGTGCTAAGCAGCACATCTAAGCATGTGTTTTAAAAATGTCAAGGGGATTCAGATGTCTGGCATCCCGCTCAGATTCCTAAGTATAAAAAGAGTCTGCGATAACCTAGATGCACGTTAGCTCTCATCAGAGCACAGAGAAGCAAATGAGTAGCGGATAATTGTTAATCTGTTCACCGTGAAACATTTCACAAAACAGCTTTGTTAATATAAATCCTCTTGACTTCACTGATAGTAGATTAATCAACACAATAAAACTGATATTAATGCATTTTTATGAAAGGACTAGCAAAATTAGTTGTCTTACTCTCAGATAGCACTAAAATCAGGTTAGTAAGGATATGTACAATTCTAAGCACTGGAACAGCTCACTGGCTGCAAAAGGACCAACTATAGTATCTTGCTGAGCTGGAACCTAATTCACAAAGCAGGATCTGATACAACCAGACATATACTATACTGCATGCATTTTCCTCCACATAGTAAATTGGGAAGTAAAACGTTGATTTCTAGCACACACCCTGTTCCTCCATCACTGATAATGCTAGATCTCTGCTCAAGTGTAAACGATCACTGAATTATTGAAACCTTGTAATGTTGTAATGGAAAATGTTAATTTTAACAAGAGACATACAAATGCCTGCAAAAGCAATGAATCAATCATAAGTGAGTAGATAAACAAATGTATTTTTATTTTCATTTTAGTGATCTGTGTCCCAGCAGTGAACTCTAATTTTAAAAGGATTTAAATAATGTTTTGCAGCTGGTCAGAAAATGGAAATCCATTTGCAGAATTTTTAAAATATCACAGACATTGTTTCAGTATTACAGACGGAAAAAACAAACAGATCCTTGAACCTAATTAAAAACAACAAAGAAGGTGTTTTTTTAATAATACTTAAAGTAAACACACACATCCAGCCATCATAAAAACTACAAATGCCATGAAGCTGTTTACTACTAAGAAGGATTAGCTGAAACATACATCATGCTACAGCACCGGACAAAATGCAGCAAATTCTTTCCACAAAGGAGCTGTATACAGTTCCATCACATGGTGCCCCCCATGTTTGCTTAGGAAAAAAGAAAGAGAAAACTTGGTTCTTCTGCCAAAATTCTATTTAGGAGTGAAAGTTTAGGAGAGATGGACAAAGAGTGAACTGGTTCCTTCCAGCCATCTCTCACTGCTACATCCAGCTCTCCAGAAGCTGCTCTATTACTGTTCTGCTGCAACACCCTCCTGTGCCAGCTCAGCAGCATGTCATGGAGGAAGATAATGCTCACAATGTCTCTATGTTTTCGGTGTGAAACAGGAGTGGGATTTAGAGATTGGCTGGAAAACAGAAACAGAAACCAGGGTGCCCAGGAAGTGCAGGCAACCAAGGCAAATAGTAAAGCACTGCTTCTCTGTGCACACTCCCCAAGATCACCGATTCAACAGACAGGTTTATGGAGAAGGTTACATGTTACACTATATGAGCTGCAGCACAGCTATGTGCAGACTATGCTATGCCTATGACGCTCGTAGAGACAATCATTAAAATACAACCTCAATCATTACAATACAACCTTGGAACATTTTCTGTGATGCTGATCACTAGAGAAGATAGCCAACTTGGAACATTGAGACGAAAAGCAGGTTTTGCAGTGGCATTTATTGTCCTGAACATTTTCACAAATGTAATGCAATAATATACAGCTAACTATAAGGTTTTATTAAAGAATCATTCATTGCCTTGCCTCTCTGAAGAAGATCTATGTATTTGCAGACCAGAATATTCTGCCAATGAGGAATATTTTTCTCTTGGCAGGAATCCAAGCATCAAAATGTAGGCTTTTGTAGCTGTGGTGAGTAATCTGTCAGCAGGGAAACCATGACAGCCTAGAGGGGGAAGAAAAGAAAAAATCCAATCACATCAGAAACAGATACTCCATAAAAATAAATAAGAGGGAAATATTTTCCAGCTCTAAAGTCCTGTGTTGAAAATTATTGTCCTGACAAAAACTGCACACTGAGATTTATTTGCTAGAACTTCTGATGATGAATCAGGAAAGAGGTGACAATCAGTTAGGATATTCTGTATTGTAGCTGATAGGTTTTCTCAGTGCAGACAAGATATATTAATGGACAGCATAGGGGAAATTCAGACAGCGTGTTTAGACCAAATGCTGAGGCCTTTTTGGTGTGTTCTACTGTACCCTCAGCTACTGCTAGGAAATGCTGTAGGTACCCAAACAGCTCATGAGCTTGCTTGTGGATTTCAGCTGAACTTCCACAAGCATCAGTGAGAGCCATGCTTCAATAAGGGCTTCAAAATTTATCCCAGTTTAGCTATACTTTGTGTGGTAAAACATGGAAAATCCTCTCAGAGGTTAACAGCATGTTATCTACCCCTCCTGCCCTCCGCTGGTAGTTGATACACATTCCAACAAACCTTAGGTATGGCCATGAAAGGAGAGTAATGGGAATGTCAGCTAAATAAAATAGCACCGTGTTGCAGCAGCTCTGCTATCCTCCCCACCCCTGTGTAGATAACAAGCTCCATGCTTGCTTGTTTTTGACATGGTACTACCTGATTCACACTGTTGTGATTTCACAGCTACGTCTGATTGCAAATTGTTATTTTGGCCCAGAACTGCATTTACAAGGGTTCTCCAGGGGTTGTGGTCTTGTTGCGTGTCCTTCCTTTCCCTTCAGCACTGCTCAGCATGGCAGGTGGTCCCAGACACACAGTGGGGACGACTGAACACACAGCTGTGCTGCAGCCCGCCGCTGCGCTACCCATGTCAGAGATGCACTCAGCCCTGTTTGGAACTACAGCTGAGCAAATAATTTATTTTTCAGTTTGCTGTCTGAGCTGAAAGTAGTAGAAAATAATATATAAACAAGACCCATACATTCATTATTTTTATAGCTTGATAAAATACTTATATGATATTTTTCTTACTCCCAAAAAATGTGCAGCTGGAAGCCAAAGTAAAGGGTTTTGTTTTTTTTTTTAAAAATATATATTTAGGTCAATTAGAAACACTGCAAAATTAAAATAAAAATTATGAGCACTTTTTGGAATTAGGCTGAAACTATGAATTTATCACAAATTTGTTAATAATTTTGACCACATCCAAAATCTAAGTTTTAGCTAAATACAATACTCAACCACTTACTCACTTGGAGCACATCTAGAGTTAGTCTGAGAACTATGACAATGCCATTTCTGATTTGGTGGTTTTTTTTCATCTCTGGAAGATTTCACTAGCTTTTGTCAACATGATGGTTCTAAAGCCAACAATAAATAACAGGCTACCAAGATCTGGCAGTAATTTCCTGAAATTCTAGGAATGCTGAGAGAGGAGTTATGTCAAATGCCAAGTTTCCTCTCATGGTTCCCAAGAATCACACAGTATTACCCACATCGTAATTTTTCAGGGTGCCTCAAAGCTTTGCTCTTGCAGCCCTTTCTCAGGGAAAGTTCCCATTGGTTTCAGTGGCATTTTTTCTTCAGAGAAAACTGTAAAATCTCTGGCTTTAAGTGTTTACAAAATTGTAGCTTCTCAGACCAGTCCCTGAGACCTCAGCTTTTAACATGTTTTAAAACTGAGCAGCTGTGTTAATCATGAGAGTAAACCCAGTGATTTAAATATCAAAAATTATGGTTTATACTGTAGCTTTCCCTTAGTGATAAAACCTGGGTCAAGCAACAGCAGATTGTTATCAAAATAGGTCACATTTGTGTCCACGAGCATTTGTGCTACATATATATGTTGCCTACAGTCAAAATTGTGATATGCTGTGGGGTGCATCTGAAACATATCCATTAACATTTACTATTTACTGAGTAACCATGCTGAATCCAAGCCTCCAGTGTAAGGCAGAACAGAAGCTGACCCTAACCTCTAATCACTATTATCTTCCTTTTTTACCATAATTGTCCATTTTCTGTTTTCAGCCTCCTGAAAAACCAATGATCGTGGAGAATAAAATACTTCATCATCAACTTCTTCAGGTTTTCTGGGTAAGCAATGTAAAAAAGTCCAGTTGGAAGCAGCAGATTTTGCAGTCTGTAGACCAAAAAGCATATAAAAATAAAGCAGTATGCGAGGACATTAGTAAAATCTTTAACGAGTAAAAAGGTTAACAAATTTTATATTAGCTCTCACTCTAGTTACTTTGATGATGAACTCAGAAGAATTCCACTGGCTTCAAAAGAATTCTTCATCTGTGAATAAGATGGGAATACCCCCTATAAGTCAGCAAGAGTGCAGTGCTGACTTCACAAAAGTCAAATTTTTACTCCTCTTTCTCTGGCTTTAGTAGGGCAGTGACCTGGTGGATCAATCAAGTGCAATCTTTATTTGAATGCAATACAGTAATACAATGCCATCGATAATTGCAACAAGAACATACCAAATCATTATTTAAAAGGCTATGAATTTTTCTTTTTATATTGTCACTCATAATATATTGATCTAATACCAGTGAACAATGAATTAAAGCATTTTAGGCCAGTTCAGAGACATAGCTATCAATAGTATTTTGTGAACTTATGTTAATAAGTTATGTAAATACAGTCAATTAAACCAGTAATTCTATCAGCAAGGAAAATGTCCTTTTTATCTCGGACAATTAATAGTTTATGACTTTACATTTTCTCTAACTGATTTTGTTCTGACAAGCATTTCAACTAGATGATTTTAAAGACATGTATTTAAAGCTTTATTCATTGACAGATATACACAAAATTGCCCCAGATGCTGCCCAGGCATTTCAGAGTTAATCTGTGAGCTGCTTATTCTAATTAAAATATAAAGCATCATTTCTGGTAGCGAAGGGGAAATACAAAATTAGAAATAGATTTAGGTCATAAAGAAGGAAAGGATTAGCTCTCCTGCACTGGTCATGTTCTGGAGTTGGATCTCATTGGGAAGCTCTGAGAGAGGCCAAGCCATGTGAAGTGTAGAAGATAACTCAAAGTTTGTAATCCTTGTGAGTTTTTCAAGCTGGAGGGAGGTTTGCATGTGCTTGTTTTACAGCATCACTCATGAAAATACCAAACCCATGCTTTGCTGATGTTGATTCTTATAAATGCAAACTGTAAAGGCATCAACAAAAAAGGAATCTGAATTTTTACCTGCATTGTAATCTGATAGCCTTGAAATGCCTTTAGTCTTTCTTTCTTTTCCTCTTCTTGTCCCATACTTATCCAAGTATCCGTAACTAAGACATTGGCACCGTCTACAGCTTCCAAAGGCTCTGTTGTGAGAAGTAACTTGGTACCATACTAATGTGAATAAAGTAAGGAAGATCAGGAAAACAAGGAAATTCAACTTAGTTTATAAAGACAATAAACTCGCTTCAAACTACTGTCCTAGGCTATTTCTTAGGCTCCTACCTCTTTGGAGTACTGTTCAGTTACTTTAGTTATTCTGAGGTCTGGTTCAAAACCCTGCCAAAAGAGATTATAGGTAACATCATGGAACATATGTAAGATCATTACTGATTATTAACCATTGGTAAAAAAAATACTGATTGAACCTTTTTCAACGGGAAGAGGAATGTCCTTCAGAACTGTAAAATTTGAGAAAATGACGTTGATTTTGTTGAAAGTTTGTTTTGGAGATAAACTGGTGAAAAGTACCCTGATAAGGTAAGAAAAATGTATTTTAACAGTTACAGAATGAAATGCCCATGCATAATTTATTTTTTTTGTTCTAAATTGGTTCTTTGTTTTTTATTTTATATTGTAATGCAATGGAGCATTCTAAAAGGCTGCACCACCAACCTGAACCAACCAAGATGCAACACTTCCATCAATTTGAAACAACTTCCACATTTATTGAAGTGGAGAGGGTGTTGGGCGGCTTTGTAGCAAATGGAATGATCATCCTCTGTGATTTCTACTGCAGACACGAATTCCCCCCAGCCCTTCTGAAGCTGGACTCAGTAGAACTACTCCTGGTTTGCATAAAATAACTGAATCAGGTTTCTGAACGTTGGTTCTGAAAGCTGTCACTCAAGATACATGCAAGCACTACTTCCTGAGGCCCTTGGGAACTATCCAAGTGGCTGAGAAGAGAATGGGCAAAGTTTGCCTTCCTTACTCCATGCACATGGCTTTCTTACCTTGGGAGTCGCAATATGCAGATGCATTCCCAGCTTTGCAGCACTCATCATGATAGAGTGCAGGACATTGTTTCCATCTCCAGTCCAGGCGATGGTGAGCCCATTCAGCCCGCCATAGCGCTCCTGCCAAATGAATCAGGCAGCCCTGGGGTTACTTTCCAGGCAAGCTGAACAAGGTGATGCTGTAGGTAGGAGGGACTGATCAGACAGGTTTGGTGCAAAGCAGGCTGGCTACCTTCAAATGCTAGCTGCATGGGACCAGAGCTTTAATTGAACTTATTGCAGCTGCAAGATGGCCCCTCGAACCTTACATGAGGACACAGGTTCTGCAGCTTTCTCTGATGATGGACACATTGATATGCATGCCATATGGTGAGGCCCAGGCTGAAAGACACAGCACAGACACACAGTAACTTTAGCACCAAAGTTGTACAGATGTGTGTTGGTGCTCACAAATACCAGCGAATGGTAGAAATTCTTAATTTAGAGGCAGTCCTAATGTGTAAGATAGCACTCCTTTCAACCTTTCCCAAAACTGTGACAATATCCTTATTCAGGTTTGCTCTGGCTTGGTTGTCTCTACACGATGTTCTCTGTGGCCATGGCAGTGACCATGCCTTTACAGTGCATTGCAGCCATCATAGTTGTACAGGACAGCAAAGAGCAGTGCTTTGAAAGCAGCTGTGCCTGCAGGGTTTACTCTCTGCTGTACGGCCAAGGAATGTAGCGATTTTTTTAAAGTGTGAACTACCCGAACTTGAAACAGCATTACAGCTTTGTCTGATGACTCTTACAGCCTGTACATGTGCAGCTACTCTGGCTCTCTGCCATCAACAGATAACGCCTACAGAGAAACAAAGGTAACAGGAGCTTTACATTTCCAGAGCAGGACAATTTGAGGCCCTTTAGCAAGGCTTGTTTTAAATAATCATGTTTATAGGTACTTAAGTTGATACCAGAAAATTTGTGAAGGCATAACCAAATACTTCTATATGCCTGCTCTGTACAACTCCACCTCATGACTCAAAGGACTAAAGACATGACGGACAGCCTTTTGTTCTTAGTTCAAAACTGGGCCATGCTACTATTGGAAGCCAGACAGTGTTTCAACACTTTGGGTGACATGATTCAATGCTTGTCAGAGAGGATAAGCATCCACACTGTAGAGCTGTACTAACTGGGAACCTTACAGACAGTCACAGCAAAGATGCCAAAAGACTGAACAGGAAAAGGCCTGGGACTACCCCCTCCTCTCCTGGCAGCAGCTTCTTCTAAACAGATAGTTGTGAAGTCGTTTCAGAACAAAGTCATTGCCATTTCTGCCAGTGACCACAATTTTGAGTCAAAAATAGTAGCACTTGAAATATGGAATGACATTAAGATCCCATTGAAATCTAAACCTAATAGAGTCCTAGACTGCTTACAGTTTAAAGGCTAAAACTATAGTATTGTGAAACTGTCAGTTTTTCAGTTGAAGTTTGTTAGCAGCAGGCTCATTGGCAGAGGTTTGATGAAAGGGCATTTACAGGAGAGAAAAGCAGGACTCTGTGAACATGGAAGTTATTTTGGTATAATGGCTCTACAGATCTCTAAGCATCTTTCAAAGTCCCTCCACATCTCCTAGCAATGGTGCTCCTAGGAGAAGGCCAAACTGAAACAATTATTTAAGAGGTTGTTTCCAGCTAGGGCTTAGTGATAGCTGAGACATGAACCCACAGCGAGGAGCAAATGAGACAGCCCTGAGTTCTTTTGATCTTACTGTTTAAAAATAGACATCACTGCCTGTAATGCTCAAAGCACTGACTAGTGTGAGTCACAAATATACTGCTATGTTAAATAACTCCCACCTTATTACCAACTGCTAGTCTGCATTAAAAGAAGCATGGTGCATACTAAATACATTTCTCTGTTTTCCCAAGCTGCTCACTATTACAGATGAAACACGAAGTACTGGAGATGTCTGTATAATGACCCTCAATCTGCACTGCCAAGCCACATCTGCAGCGACTACTGTAGAGAGTGGACATAGCTGAGCTGATCTTAATGAAGATGTTTAACTAATGGAAGAAGTTGTAGACAAGACAGAATCAAGCTGTGTGTGTGCCAATGGAGCCTATTTTATATCCTCTGCTAAGCTTTCCGCTGTCATTGGTACACTGCTGCTGTAACTCAAACCTCTTCATTTAAAGCCAGCTCACCATGACTGTGACTGTGCTGCTTATATGTATACATCCTCAGCATCCAAGAAGAAAGGGATGATTGTGGTTGTCAGAATCAGAAAGCTTTGAGGTGATATGAAACCTACTGTATATGAGACACATACTTGTTTTTCCTGCTTTATAGTATATGTTTATACAACTGCACAGAGAAAATCCTGAAAGTGATGATGGTAACACCCTAGGTTAAACCAGAACCTTTACAATACATGCTGGTCACCTGAGGCTCTGAAGATATTTTTCCCCTTATATCCCTCCCCAGTTTTTCCAAACTCTGTTACACTGACGTAGGCTTTCTACCTGCTTGGGTGTTCTGCAGTTTCTCTTTACATTTTGAACCTGACTTCAAAATATTTAGACTCTCAGTAAAGCCGCACAAAAAAAATAATATATTTAGAAAGTCTAGAGCCCTTCTCCCTTATGCATGCCTCTTTGGCAAGCTATTGACTGCTGCTGTAGTGCCACAAAACTTGGCTTTACTTTTCTCATGAAAAATCTTTGCTAAATAATTCATGTCAATTGTACAGTCAACTTTCTCATCCTCACGCTTCTTTCACAATGTTTCATTCTGTTCTTACCCATGGTTGCAGTGTATCAGTGTATCAAACACTGGGAAAAAATAAGCATGCTCAGTGATTTAGCACTGTTGTATGTTTAGAGAAGACTGGTTTAACTAATTAGGGACATTCATGTCTGTCTCTGCTGGGATGTGCTTCCAGCTAGGCTGAAACTCTGACACCATTATAGATTACTTCTGAAATGTTTGACCACAACAGTCATAACAGCCCTCAATTAAAACAAGCTTTTGAATAATGAATCAATAAGCTGTCAAAATTTCAAATGGAAAGCAGGGGACTAGTCAAAGCTTTAGCCCTCTGGGAGACAGTGCAATCCAGTAAATGAGAAACCAGGCAAGCTTGGATCTAGCAGCTCTCAAACTGAGCTGAAGGCAGATGCTGGGCTAGTTATCTTAGTTACTTACTCCCTTACTTACTTACACATTGGCTTGCATCATGGTTCTTGAAACAGTGTATTCTGGAGGATCAATCTAGATCTCAGTTGGGATTTCTAATTGTAAGAATAATGACCGTGATGGTGGTGATGAATTTGAAGACTATAATAATTTGAGGTCTTTGGGTCACATAGCGATGAGAAGTTGAGAATGTATGGCAGCTCTCTTCAAGCTGGGCAACACTGTAATTTGTCATGCTATTTAAAGAGGACTCATTGATGTATTTCTTATGCCAACCACATCTTTCTGAAAAAGACATTTCCCTTCAGACCAGTGACTTAAAAAGCTACTGGCATATGGATCCACTCTAATTACCAGTCTGACCATCCTGCAGTCAGCTACAAGTTAGCTAATTTGGCTTGTGACATTAATATCAATTGAATCAACGTCAATATCCTGTTCGTCCGTGGAATACGAATTGTGTGATGTTGTCCTGCAGCCAAACAGAGGTTGTGAGCCGCCGCTTCTGTGCAGGACCCAGCAAGTGGCAGTTGCATGCCTTCAGCACAGAGAAGTGAAATGGCTCTCCATGTCCACAGTACCAGCACACAAACTCACAGACCTTCAAGGCCAAATCCCCAAACCCTCAAAATCAGGTTGCAAAGTGTTTACAACTGTTTCTAGTGGGTTACAGCTCAAGAGCAAACTCAACCTAACCCAACTTATAAGAAAGAGGGTAGAAGGTATGCTAAAGAAAAACATCCCTCCTGGCATAAGAGAGGGCATTAATACTGCCCACAGTACTAAAGGCAGGGCCAGCTTAGACATCAAGCATGCGAGGGGCTTCAGGTTGCTCAGGAAGAAGGCACTGAGCAAGAGGATGTTGAACCTGAAGAATCTCACCCCAGTATTTATGACACGAGCACACTTGTAATCCAACAAGAACACAAAACAAGAACCGACAACTCTGAGCAACAGGCTGTACTAAAATAACCACACTAAAATGCACCTGTGAAAAGGGAATCTGAAGCCATAAGCAAGAAGACATTCTGACAAAACAAACCAGGAAACTAGGCAGTTTCAGACTGAAGAGAAAGTGCTCAAGCGGGATTCAAGAAGGCATGTGACAAAATTAATAGGATTTAGAAAATAGAAGAATAAAAATGTGCTAAGCATGAAGAGGACCAGAGTGCACGTAGTGCTCCGCTGACAAATGCAGCAGGAGAAAAAAGAAGGAGGGGGGCGGGGAAAGAACATTTTGGGTATGTATTGAGCAGATCCAGGCAGGAAATATTTACAGAGATAAGGAAGAGACATTTTTTAAGAGAAATAAGCTGCACAGAATCTGTAGTTAAATGTAAATATAACACTAGCAGTCTGTGACACTATTTCATTTTGCATGTATGTATAAATCAAATAAATTGTGTTTGCATTGCAGGAAAGCATTCCAAATATTATATATGACCTTTTGACTCATTTAAAGAATCAGTGGTACCATTCAGCATCCCTGTATTAATCTTCTTGCAGGCAGTACTCGCGTAACATCTTTTTACCCAGCTGAAAATCTCATGAGAAGTTTGACTGCAAACAAACCCTGTGGTTCACACTTCTACAAGTGTTAATCCTACTTCTGTGACCTGGTAAAGTTCATTATATGATTAAAATGCTGTTTTATTACATGCTACTGGCTGTAAGACCAGTCTTCACCTCAGCATAGAGTGCAGAGAGGAACAAAAGCAGCAGAGGGGAGGTCAGCAAGAGAAAGAGCCGGCAGTGCCAACATCCACAGCAAGCTGCTGAGAGCTTCCCCCTGCCGGCCCCCTTCCTCCGGGGCAAGAGTGGAAAGTGGGTCAGAAACCAGTGGTGCAGCACACCCTCGGCAAAGCGGAGCAGCCACCCAGCTGCCCTCTAAAGATCTCCTGACAAAGCCTGGGCTAAGGTACAAGCTGGAAAAACTGGGGGAGAGATGGACATGGTTGGAGGAAATACTGCCTCGTTTATCAGACTGACTGGAAAAGTGCTGCAAATTTTAAAAATCTTCAGTGGCTGTCCAAAAGCTGAGCTGTTCCTTGAGATGTCTGTAAGTGTTCACTTTCTCATGATACCTCTCCATGTCAAATGTTTCTTTTGTTTGAGCACCAACTGTTATAGTCCTGTTTCCTGACCTCTTCAAACAATTGCTAAGGGAAAT
>NW_010205182.1:0-19806 GCF_000695765.1 Mesitornis unicolor | reverse complement strand
ACACTTCCCCCCAGCTTGGTGTCATCTGCCTGTCCTCTGCTCCTTTCCTTATTGGCAGCTAAAATTTCTGCATAGTTTCTCAGTTTATCTAAAGAACAAATAAGGTATTTTTGTCTTTTCCAAAAGATTCACATCAAGTAGCTGACTAATAGCAATTATTCTGAGGAGGAGTTAAAACTATAATCCCTTTCATTAAGCACGGTTATTACATTGAGTACCACAATTATATTAAGACAGTAACATGTTTTCTCCTCTTAGAAAGGCAACAAAGATCTGTTTTGGAAAGACACTAATTAACTTAACCATGGATTTTTTAAATGCAAAATTATGCCTTGACAGTAGGAAGAGAATCCATGGGGAAAGACTATCTGATATCCAGCAAGGCACAGACTCTTACGCAGCCTTTCCTTGTGTTTAGGACGTCAGTAATGACTCTTCCATGGGAATCCTCTGAGGAAGAATAATTTCTTCCCTTCTCCCCTACCTGAATTACTATCTTCATTAAACTTGTACAACTTGGAGACAAAGAGCTCTCTTTGAACCTTAACTGGTCATCAGATCCAAATTTAATATTAGAGTGATGGGGACTGGCAGTCTGGCACATACATGTTCAGGATTGGAGTGCACAGGTCTTATTTGTTCTGGAAACTGAGCAAAATAATTTGAATGTGTCTAAACTCCCAACAAAACTTTGCAAATTGTTTCCACAAATCTTCCAGAACTGGTTTGTTGTTTGTTTTTTTCTTTAAATACAGAAACTAATTGTAAGGCTAGAAGGGTAAGGCTAGAACAAGGGGAAATGGCACCAAGCTGTGCCAAGGGAGGTTCAGGTTAGAGATAAGGAGGAAGTTCTTTACTGAGAGGGTCGTCAGAGGCTGGAACAGGCTGGTGGTGGAGTCACCATCCCTGGATGTGTTTAAAGAGCGGGTAGATGAGGTACTTAAGGATATGGTTTAGGGGGTAGACAGGAACAGTTGGACGTGATGATCTCAGAGGGCTTTTCCAACCGAGCGATTCTGTGATTCTGTGATTATCTTTAATCATTGCCAGCTGCCTGACAGATTCCACTGATGAACATCAGCAAAGGTATATATGGGTGTATGTTAATAGAGTATGCACTGTGTAGGAATGAGCAATAAAGTAAGCTGCAGTTTAACTCTTTCACTTTTAAAATTCATTTTACACATAAAAGATAAGAATATAATAAAGCAAAGCCTAGATATACAATAGAGAACCCAAGCAAAACTAAGCCTGGCGTGTGATCCTACTCAGACTAACCTTCAAAATATGGAGTGAAACAGTAAATAAGAATACACATCAGTTCAGTTAAGTTGTAAAAGCAAGAAATAATGTATAACTTACCACGTAGAAAGAGAAGGATTAAAACAGTACGCCTTTCCATCAGACATGCTCATTACAGGTATACCATGCTGGGTCAGCAAGATCTGAGAGACAGTTGCATCACTCCCTACAAGTCAAATCAGACCAAAGTATTTCTTTTGGAATCTTGAATAACATTCACAATGGTAAAAAACGCTAATTATCAGTCACAGCGACCAACAGAAAAAGGTTCAATGTTATTCTCAAGCACTGACACAAAGGTCAAGACACGAGGTAATGCTGGTAAGCACCAGACTCAGTGCAGTAGCATTAAAAACACTCTTTTGCAAAATACATTACCAGGCTTGATGCTGCAATTTATACAGAATATAGGCTTAACTGGAAACCTTTTCCATATCTAGAGGAAATCTTCAGCAATTTTGTCATGTCTTCTACAATTCAAGAAGCCTTTATCTTTCTTTCCCCATTAAGTTAACATTCGAAAAACCAGCATACCTAAAAAAGCCTTCACTCATAGCAGAAGTGGGATAGCTGGAGTCACCAATTTCCCAGCATATCCCAGGCCCAGGGTTTGTGCGTGTAACTTCTAATGAAGACATTTGCAACTGCTAGCAAAACTACTTTGGTAGATAATTTGTATTAGTATTGTATGTATAAGAGCTAAAGTAGAAGCCAATAGGGTGGTCTGAGACACTGCATTTTGAGAATTTATTTTGTGCCAGATATCGGAAATTGCAGAAACAGAAGATTTTGAAATAATGAACCGGAAGAGAATCAGTTGTTATTTACTGTTAAGATAATAAGCGTGCAAAGTACACACAGAGAAATTGCTGTCATAACAGATTTCCAGTAAATATTTATTTTGCGACCTTCACGACACTGAGTTTTCACGTTCGGAAGCAAGCCAGAGTGGTACAGAATCTTGTACAACACTGCTACCCATTGAGATTCTCATCTCAGTTATCTCTACAGTATTTCAACACTGCCAATGCCTTCTCTTTATTACACAACAATGAAGAGAAATTCTTTGTTTAGGCCTTTGAGGCTTCATAACATTTCAGAATATTCATAAATGGCACCAAATAGCACAAGGTGGGCTCCAAAGTTGGTAACTAAGTGACCCTTTTTATTACCTGAAAATATTGTTTGCAAAGACTCATCTCTAACAATGGCTGTCTGCTTGTGAACATCCCTGAAAAAGACAAAATGACAAATCTGCAGCTTACAAACAACTGAAAGCTTCACAATCAGTTCACAAAAGCACTTCTTCAATGTTCATGACAAAGTGGGTTTTTTGGGGGAGTTTGGTTGTTTTGTTTTGGGAGAGTTTTTTATTTTGACATTTTCTTCATTGCTTTGACAAAATTATTTTGGCGAACTCAAGCCCCTTACGGCAAGACAGAAGTAAACAGCAGAGAACAACTTTTACAGCTCTTTATCAGGAAACCTCATTACAGCTAAGCAAACACTATGGATCCAAACATCTCCTTTAGGAGCTCTGACTCACATGAGGCGTTAGATTAAATTCAACAACTGTAAACGAGTCACTGCAGTTTTTATCTTGGTGTGCCATCTTGAAGATGGCTGGAGCACTTCTAACTCTGAAACTCATGTGCTTTATTGTTTAAGTATGATAGAAGTAGGAAGTATCCATATTTCTCCTTTTCTCCCCCTCAATCCATTCCATATGCATAACAAATCCATCCTCAGGAGGCTGTTCAAACCAGTAACTCCTAGCTGATCTTTTGTCTGCCTTCTAAAATCAAATTCAATATTATGGACTGTCCTACAACAGAGAAGAAACAGGATTCAAGTCCTATCCAGTTAACTCTTCATATTATAGCCAAGAGTGAACTTGTGTTCT
This sequence comes from Mesitornis unicolor, assembly GCF_000695765.1. NCBI lineage: Eukaryota > Metazoa > Chordata > Aves > Mesitornithiformes > Mesitornithidae > Mesitornis > Mesitornis unicolor. The sequence continues at coordinate 16,601 of NW_010205182.1, read as the reverse complement.
GACCTGATGTGGTTTAAGCCTCAGTTTCAACAGCAATGCACCAACACAAATCAACAGAGTTACCTATTCAAAATCAGCCCTGCAGCCTAATATGGTACTTACCAAACAGAGAGCGTAGCAGCAGTGGTGAGAGCCATGATGTAAGAACCTGTGCAATGTAGGGTGGAAATGGGTGTATTCAATACTATAGGAGGAAGAAGGCGACGACCACAAGCTGAAAACACCGACAACGTTCGTTTCTCACAGGCCACGCTTACAATCTCACTGAAAAATAAAAATATTACATTTTGTCAAATGTGAGTAGCACAAAAGCAGATTGATTTCTTGAGTTGTCATACAAATTTGTCTAATTCCCCAAAAGGTAACTGTTACAGCTTTTTAAAAAATCCCGTGTACCAAAAACAAAGGTCAAAAACTGGACAGATTTTATATTTTTATATATATATACACACACACATATATACACACACACACACAGATACATACATACATACATATGCATTCTATGCCTCCTTAATTCGATTCTAACTATGACTGTCTAAGGAGATGAGGAGAAGAACGGTTGCAGGCAGAGATTGCATCTTTTATTAGACCAAGGGGCACAGTTGAAAATATCAGTAAAGCTCTTGGGCATACACAAGCTCTTCTTCAGCCTTGTACTTGTCTATAGCTTTAAAATCTGCTGCTTCTTTTTCAGACCTGGGCATGGCTCAGGCTTCAGAAATATACTTTCAGTTTAAACTCTGAGGTTGGAACTAAGCAAAGGAGAAAAATAAAGAGAAATAATTGCAAAAGACTCAAGAAAGTTCTTCTACGTCACAAAACATCCTGTTACAAATTTTTCATTCTTTAGTAGCTAGCCCTTGTACAACTGTCACCGTAATTCAGTCAACTTTATGAAGAAACTCAAAGGAGAAATGTAAACATACAGGGAAATAATAGTAACTGGCTAATGAGGATTTGGGATGCTTTCAGACCACACAGAGCCAATACTTGGAGTGAAACTGGTCTTACGACTAACAGCAGTACGTATTTTTATCCACAATAAACTTATCATGAAAGATTGTGTAAAAAGTACAATAGGGAGTGATAAAACCACCAAATAGCAGTAGTCAACAGAAATAAGTCAGAATCCCTACAAAAAACTCCACAGGATAAGAATTTAAGAGCATCGATGTATTAGACCAGGTTAGATGAAGAGAAATAGGACAGCTTGAACCAAGCACAAAGAATCACAAAAATCCCTGATAGAAAGGATCCAGTTAATCAACTTTTCTAAACAAGTAGATAAAAAATAGCTTTAAAGCCTCTACTTATTTGTAAATATGTAGGTTTAGGCATAACCAACTTTATGTAAAGTGTACTTCTGTACCCCTAAAAATGTTTCCTGGCCTTCAGGACCCTCTTCCTCTGAAATACACTCCCTTACCAACTTCCCGCTACAGTGAGAATCCGACTGGTGAGGACCGTCTCCCATTCCTTTCCTTCTCGATTACACTTTAACCGGCTCAACTTTGAACCTCCCACTGTGGTCATTTCATTCTCCACTTCAAGGTACATTGAAGGATCTGAACTTACCTGAAACACAAAAAAATAAAATAAAATACTTTTTGTAATAGGAAAGGAACGAAAAAAGTTGCAACTCCTATTAGATCTAAGCCAATGCTGTTTTTAAGAATGGATTTAAGTAGAGCATTCTCTGTTTAAAGTGGCTTCAAAATGTACTGTGGTATGTCAAAAAAAGTAGACCTCTGAAAATCGGTCTTGGCTAGAACACAAGTAATTTCTTTGTATTCAAGAGCATAAGAATAAAGAAAGGTTGTGCTAGTCCGTGCTTCCTAATTAAGGGCACCAGATCAAGTCTAGATGTGCCCAGTCTCCCTACAATCTTGCAGTTAGAACCAGACTACCACAGCCTCAACACGCAGAAAAAACATGTCATAAATACCTAAAGGAATACTATTTGCTGTTTTTTTCAGATGTAGACACCTCCAGAGAGCTCTCAGAAAATACTTGGTTTTTTTCTCTTCAGCAGTGTACTACCAACACAACTGTAATACAACGCAGGAGTTACACCCACTGGAGACACTTATCTTTACAGCACACTTTGGTTAACCAAGAGGAGGGACTGACGAACCAGAGGTGTTTCTCTTTGAAGTTTAGCTAGTTCACAAGTCTCCTATTTTTAGCTAATTTGCCGTTCACTTTTCTCATATAGACATATTCTTAGAAGCTGAAGTAGACCATCTTGCTTTCTTCAACAAGTACATGTATTCAAACAGTTTATCAAAGGATCTGAATAATCTAAGAATTTAAAAAAACAGGATTTTTTTTTAAGTATTAAGCTTTTTTTTCCCCTTATAGTCCACTTACTTGCAAAGTAAACGATTTCTGTGGGATTGGGGTTGGCAGTTTAAGTGCTAATGCTGGTGCAGAAATGCAAGCAGCATCCTTCTCAGCGGCCAGTGTAGCTGGGGACTGGAAGAGAAGTTATTGCAGAAGTAGTTAAATTCTTCAATTTAAAAAGAGTTAAAAACAAAGATATTCTATAATATAGATTGACTTCAAAGAGAAACTGCTTTTTAAAATTCCAAATAATGCCAACTGCAAATATTAATATTTTTCCAATTATTTGTATAAATACAAAGGTTTTAATATAGCTTCTAAGAATTAAAAAAACAAAACAAACCAGATGTGGTCCTTTTTTTTTTAACACCCCCCTCCCTCCTTTTCAGCTGCAACTAATGAATGGCAATTCTGGTACACTGCATGGAAAAGCTAAGCTCTGAGCACTGAAATCAGAGGGTTCTATACGCCCTAAAATGATGGAAACTATTGCAACTTACTACTTCACGGTTCCTAGGAAATTCATAACCATTTAAGTCAACATATTCAAGTCACGCCCCAGTGCTTGGGCCACTCGCCATGGAAGAACACCAGAAACTGATGGTGTGTCATTTCACTCTACATAGCCACTTGGCAGGCTATCACTACTGTGCATACTGGTACTGTTTAGTAAGCAGCTGCACAGTTATATAAAGGATGGATGTGTTTGCCACACCATATGCATCTGCTTTTTACAATCTTACATTTTAGAAAGAGTAAGTTTACAGGCAAGGAAAAGAAATGGCTAAAAATTCTGAGGGACTGATGCTCCTTGTGTTCCCTTGACTTGTTGATGGAACAAGTCAGCGTGGGACTGATGATATCAAATGAAAATTGAAAGCCACAATGAATCTTAGTTATTTCACCTGAACAGTTAAAGTTACTGGTACAAGTCTGGAGTCTTTTCGAGGCCTTCCCTTCTTCTTCTTTTCTACCGTTTCTCCCTCAAGTTCCAGTTTCCGTTTGGGTACACTGAGTGGTTTAGCAGCTGGAATCTTCTCTTCACTGTCACTGCTGCTCTCCAGAATATCCTTAGGCTTATTATCCTTAATTAAATTCTGTTCCTTCAGTCTAAGCAAGTAAAAAAATATATTTCACGTTTTATATAAGCCGATTCCAAAAGCTGCCACAAATCCTACGCGCTGCGTTCTTGTAGGTAAGAAGATGCATTCTTAGCCCTGTTTGAGTGTATTTTAAAATGCACAAAGCCAAAAGGAGGAAGGCAAAAAAGTATGGCAAAACCTCTGAAAAAGTACAATGTGTAATATATATGTAAGCTGATCGGATATATTCTCTCTTTTAAAAAATTAATCTAGCAGTTAGCAACTGGATAAAGCTGTAAATAACTTTAGTTTAGCACTCAGTTCCAATTACGACGAGATCTCCTTCCTTGGGTTGATACAAATCATTCAGCGCTCTGTAAGACGCAAGAGCAGCTAATCTTTTCCACTCAGACAGACACTTTCTGCTTACTTATGCAGAGTTCCATTTGTCATTCTGTTGTCTATCCCCAAACGTCATCCTATTCAGTTCTACTGTAAGATGCATATCTGCAGACAATACAAATGACCTCACCACTCCATCTTCCATTTGAGAAATACGACATAACTAAAGATGACAGGGTATAAATCCTTGTGAACTCTTTTATTAACCATTATACCCTAAAATGGGTAATTTAATCATATTCTTTCAATTCCCTCTAATAGCTGGTTATTAACTCCCAACAATATTTTGCCACTTATTCCATAACCACACAGCTTCCTACAAATACCTTGCCTAATCCAAAACCTTTTCCTTTGGCATCTGAATTATGCCAAACAATACACGTTTATCCATACTCTACTAACACAGTAGAAGCAGTTACAAGAGTAATTTAATACATCTATCTTCTGCACCATATGGTTAAACCCTCTGGCACAAAAATACTGAGGTATTTAGTGAAAACACGTTTTATTGTTAATAAGTTGGGGAACTACATACTTCTTTCTAAAGAACTGCTACTTCTATCACTTGTTTTGGTGAAATAGGTACACTTGTGCCATAACGCACTATGCCACGAAATCAAAGACTTTACTCTTTTCCTAAGTCATGTGGATCCGTAGCCAAAAGCCCTTAAAATCAAGGCGCCTTCTCTGCATGCCTTCAATCATAAAACTGAGGTATAACTGCAGCTATTATGATGATAGGCCATCTGCAGACATGTATGGTAATTTATCTTGCAGTAAATCTCCCTCTTGCACAGAGATGCAGGCTGGTTATTTTTGTCTTCTAAGGACCACAGATGCATGCAGTCAAATACGGAGGCACAAGTGCACACAGCCTCTTGTAGCAATAATTTTCACAGAGTCTTTTGAAGAGTCTGCTTAAACCCGAATGCCAGAGATAAATGTACTGATGGATAATGCCAGCAAAGAATTTACCTATCCACAGCTGTCTCCTTCCTTCCTTCCAATTATGGAAGGGACCCAAGACAATTTCAAGAGTGCCAGCACCATGACATCCTCACCACAGAGAAGCAGCATTTTAATTCTCCACATTACTATTGTTCTATGGTTCTTTTTTCCTGCCCCCTCAGGCTATGTCTCACCTGTCCACAACAGTCTGATTTGTGTTTGTTACAACAGCAGTCCCTGAGGTGGCTTTGGATCGCTCTGTAAATCTAGAATCAAACGCTTTCATAGGTTCAATCTTGGATGGAGCTGTCAACACAGAGGAAGACGATGCAGGAGGAACAGCTGAGGCAGAGGTAGCATTTACACTATCAATAAAAGGGACAGGAAAACAAGAATTGAAAGAAATTTAGTATTGGCAACATGCATTGCTCATAACTACTACCTGACATTCATTATACTGGCTAGAAACCACACTGAAAACCTTTCACTCAAATACATACATTAATTATTATATTTTCTTTCCCCTTTCATGCATCGCTATCTTGCAAGCTTTGCCTATTCTCAAAAGCTGTTTATGATGCATCGCAGAGCTAAGAGTTTCATGTGTCCACATAGATATATCTTGATTAAAAGACTCTAATTAATTATGTATTTTTAACTCAGGAATGAAATTATGCTTTCAGCTGGTAATTATGAATCCAAAGGAAAAAGATCACTGTTTTAAATGATGCCTGGGGTTCCCAGTTTTACCCCTTTTTCAGGTTACCAAATACTTTCCATTACAAGATTCTGTTCCACTGTTTATCAATCAATTTGGGCTGAAACAATTCAAGCCAGGTTTAGAGTTTGTTGTTGATGAATCCAAACTAAAAATGAGGCCTTTCCAAGCATAACTCTAAGGGAAAGGAATGTGTTTTCCCCACACTAAAGCATTCCAGCGATCTGTTATTTGAATAACTGTTTACTTTAGAGATTGTTCAATTCATTCAGACAATGAACTGAAAGAAAGAATGGCTCCAAGATAACTGATGTTTGTATTAAAAAGCAGTGAGAAGTCCAATTTCCAAAGAAAAGGAGACTTAATAGTTTTCTCTGTCAATAATTTCTCATAGCCTACCCACTCGCTTTTTAATCGGTGGCTAATTTCAACTAAATTTGATGGAGCAGTAGAGATTCCAAAGACATTATGCTCTTACAAATGTTATAAAAACACATTGAGGAGAAGAAACCAAGGCAGTGTTACCACTGAGAGAAAAGGAGGTAAAATTTAGTCGTTCCATAATGAATTTGAAAGACACACTGGTCAATGAGCATATGTGCATTGATAGGTCAATGGCATCGCGCTCGCTCTCATCTCGTGGGGCTGTTACACAGGAAAATAATATTATCATGTTTGAAGAGAGGAGATCTACAGGACAGAATTTGATGGGAAGCAGGCTTCATTACTTCCACTGCTGGAACACCTTCTATTATTTACTACTAGCAACACAGCAATCTATAAACAAGTCAATTTGTTAGAGCATTAGCAACCAACTGTGTACCTCATTACACTGAAGTTCCTTTCCAGAACTATGCATATGGATTTATTCATTAATGATTTATCACTATTTAAAGTAACCAAATATTAATAAAATCTTTGTTTTCAGAAATGTCAGATCCTTGAAGTTTTGCACTACAGAAACCATTTCAATAATTGCTGGATTACAGAACTACAAACAAGAACTATTAACTAAACAGAGTCATATAAGTGGAAAACGAAACTGCAGATACTGACCCATCTTTATTGGCTGCGTCATCTGTTGGTTTTATACTGGCTGCTGTTGGCTCTACAGAAGGCTTTGAAATATTAAGGGAATTTGCAGCGTTAGAATCTAATGACAAGAGCTGCTGGTTACTTTGAGAAGACATCATTGAGCCAGACAGAGATCCAGATATTGGGATGCTATTGAAAAAGGCTGTAGAAAAATCCCTAAGACAAGACAAACAACAAATATGTTTCTCGAAAACACTTCAAAATTATTATTCAAAAACAACTGGAAAAAGATAATTTAAACTGAACTATTTATTCCATTCTTCCCTTTTCCACATAGATATTCTCATATAAAATGTAAGTAAATCACCATCACCGAACTTTCCAGAGCAATTTTATTATATACAAAGGATGCTAAAGGCAGTATTAATGTAGATATGAAACTGCAATATATTGTTCACTCATCTAGAACGGCAGACAATGAGAATTAGCCTTATCTTTAGAAGTAAGATCTTACTGCTATGAGAACATAGCTTGAAACTATATTCCATAAGCATACACAACGTATTTCCAGCAAGTGCTTTAAGATGCTATAAGATGAAAATAAGTCACAATCTTGAGTTTGCATCAGGGGAAAAACAAAAGGGAAAGATTTTAAAGATGACTTCCAAACATACCCAGTGTCCAGTTGAGCTATACAGAGAGGCGTAATCCTTCTCCGACCATCTGCTGTTCGTGTTTCAACTTGTTTTTTTAAGAGGTTCTGTTGGGAAATATATCCCATTGTCATTTTTGATAAATAGGAAATGCTATTTTTTTCCCCTCCAACTGATAAGAATAGGTGTATTAGGTAAAAGATGTTCCTTAACTAAAAATCTGTAAACAAAGGTTTTCTTTTCCATATCGTCTTTGAACCATGCTATTATGGCATAAATAGAATCAGTCTACATTTTTAGTGATATAAGTGTATTTTAATACCATAACTTTTGTTTTTATTCAATGGTAAGTTTTTAAAGTAGAAGTTCACATAGAACAAAGTAGAATAGAATTCTGATTCTATCCACATTAGAGCGCCAAGTTTGAAACATTCTCATCTGCGTGCACTGAATCCTTCATTAAAAGTTGTGTTCTATGTTTAGGAGAAAATGAAATAATCCTTTCAACCTCCTTCATTGAGAAACTGAAGCACAGTTCTACAGCTGCACCGTTATTGGCTTCCATTAGTTTTCTTTCTGCACGTCGAGAATTTAGCACACATCACAGAAATACCCACAAGTCTTTTTCCACATAGTCTGTCCTTTGTTTAAAAGCATTTTAACTTTTCAACAAGTCCCAGTAACGTCCACTGGACCATTCATGGGTAGAAAGGTGCCATTCAACATAAATAAGGAAGCGGAAATTAGTTCTATCATAAGCAGTCTGGTATTTATTGACTTAGGACCTGACACTATCAAGTGACTATCCAAGAACACCTACCTTTCTGATGTCCTCCAAACTCTCCCCATTCACCATGCTTGCCACTTTGGGAGCCGCTGTTGCAGTCCCAGGTGCTTCTCTAATCGACGCGTTCTTCTGCTCCACCTGCTGCTGCTGCTGCCTCTGTTGATACTTGAGCATCTCTGGATTCTCAATAATGGTGGTAGACAACTGAGCTTCAGTCATTATAGCCAGGCTTTTACCATAGGTGGACTGATGGATGTTGCTCTGTGGGTGTTAGAAGTGCACCACACAAGAAGAGTGAGAACAACTGTTAGCATAACATCACTAATTATAACGTAATGGAATCACACAAATCTAATGGAATACGTAAAAAGCAAACGGCCTCTGTATCATTTATGAAGGAAAAAAAAATCTGTAGTGTATCTTATCAGCTAACACTAAATCAATACATTAAAAAGTTGGAATTCAAAGCTTTAGTTGCTAATATCAATGAGAGGAAAAAACAGCCAACAGCAATCAGTTTAAAAAGACTTGCATATATGCAAGTCAAAGAGTAATTTTAAAGTGTTTTGAAGCACCCACTCCTGTTTTCTTGGCCAAATAATTACTTCAAATGTATAATGATGCGTAAGCAAGTGGATGTTTTCCAAATAGACTTTCTTTCCAGAATAGAAACTAACATCACAAATTCGTTTCTCAACTACTCTGTTTTTAATGATTTGTAAAGCAAACAAGAGCACATTTTCCTGTAATATGGAAATCAGTCACTATATATTTCTATGAATAGTCCAGTATTTTAACTGAATCAACACATCCCTTAAACAGGATCACAGATTTTTGGAGTGCTTACTGTACCTTTTCTTCCTCACTGAGTGGATCTCCAAGTTCATCCTGGGAAAAGTCCAAAAATGCCACTGATCCATCCATAGAGCACACCAGGATACCAAGTCCATTAAGGGTCCTGAAGGAAAGAAAGGTCCATCTCTGTTTTCAATCTCTTTCATTGATGCAGAGGGGCAATACAATAAATTGCTCAACCAGAATTTTAGCATAAGATTTATTATCACAGCAACTCCTGAAGGAACCAGAGAAGCAGGACAGCAAGAAAACAAGGTGATGGACAGCAAGAGTCTGTGTACTGATACTCCTTTGGAGACTGCACACCAGCAGGTGGCATTAGGACAATACACAGCCCCAGGACACGAACAGCACCATGAAAACCTTTCTGTAGGGGTAAAACAGAATATAAACTGGGGTGTTTACAGTGAATAATTAGAGAAAATTCTACGTTTATTTGCTTCAAAAGATGTACAAAAGTTGTGTATTAATGGAACTGGGTAAAGAAAAGGGCCTTCAGCAGATAAGCAATAGAAAGATGTGCACTTGAGCAGTCCAAAAAAATCTCTGTACTAGGCAAGAACATACGTTTGATTTTGTGATTGTTCATTATTAGGTTTTTAAGCAAACTGCACATATGCTTGTACGGGAGGATATATTGTAACCCTCTTCTGAAGGCTTTTCTTACAAAAGGTCGTCTTGGTGGAAGAGAGAAAGGAGAAACTATACATTCTAGCCTTACTAGAGTGATAACTTTCCATATATAACCTATTGCACATTTGAAAAAACAGTAATTTATGAGTTTTGACTGCTAACCCAGTAACTTCCAATTACAGAGCTCACAGACAGCAACATAGTGGTTTAGAGATGGCTTGCTACAGAGATCAGAAAAGGGAAGTGGGTAGAACTCTGAAGTCCTATTCAAATTAGTCCAGTAAAGCTTCAAAATGTATTACTTGCATCATGGCTACAGGTGTTTGAAAATGTCTTTTTTCATGGTGGCTGGTGCCCTGAGAGTAGCACACCCAAAGAAGTCAGCCTCAGCACCTGTAACGACGTTAACCAACACTACTCCAAGTTAGAAAATGACAAAATCTTGTTGGGAGTTTTCTGCTTGCTCAGCAGACAAAATTGCTGAGCTCCTATTGACCTTTGGATCGAAGCAATTATTCCATGAAAACATAATTGTGTTCAGATATTACGATGATGGATCCAAGTCTAAGACTCTAAAATAGAAACGAGACAGCTACAACAATACAGCAGTATCATGTCTCTGAATTTACTCAGTCTGTTTTCAGAAAGGAGCCTGGTTCTGGGAACATTCCATATTATTGACATTTTAGCCACACATTTCAATTTGTAAACAGGATATAAAGTAACGAGCTTGCTGATGATCTTTCGTCTCTCAAATATCCCACAAAACCATTTCTCCTCAGAAACTGTAGAATGTTACCCAGCTATTACTCCCAATGACTTTATGCCACGAAAAATGGGCAAATTGCAGATGGAGAAACAAAAAACACTACAGGAAAACAAAACTACCCAAAGCTATTGTACTACAACAATAGCAGCAGCTCTCATGAAATATTCCACTTATTGGCATTACAGCCTTCATCTGTTAATGAAAGCAAAATGCTTTGGTTCTGAAAACTTTTAATTGTGCTTCACTAAGCTTCATGGCAAAATCCACATGGGACACAGAAAGCAGGAAGTTATTCAATTGTACACTTTCAAATTTATAGTATAAAACCACCAAGACTGTTACAGCTATTCTGGTAGAATTTCAAAAGTTAGGAAGTGCTAGAATTAAGACCATCTATGTGATCAGCTGTAGGCCTATCATGAAAAAGATCTGAGCCTTTCCTTGTACAGAACCCTTAGCTCTGTAAATCACCTGATGCATAGATGCAGAGTATTTTTAACACCATTTGCTAAGTGGTCTCATGGTTATTTCTCCTTTATTATTCAAGTCTTGCAGTGACTAAAGAACTATTAACTTCTGCATTTTTATGACCAGGTCTTAGGAAGAAAGCAGGAGAGCAGAGAGCACCACTATTTGCAGAAAAACAAGATTTGGGATAGTACTCTTCATTGAAAGTGGGTTGTCCAACCCAATCCAAATCACGAGAGGTATCCTGTAGCCTCTTGGGAAGGCTTCACACTTGCCCTTCTGCTATGTCCAGCGGTTGGTGGATGGGGTATGGCTGGGTGCAGTAGTTCATTATCCCTTCTCTGAGACTTGCTACAGGACCAGCCTCTGCTAGCCTTCAACACAGAGCAATTTACACCCTTCACAAGGTGCTGCAACAGCATAACTACATTTTTACTAAGCCCAAAAGCTACTGCATTTACCTTTTTTTTCCCCCGATGATAAAACCTTCAGGCAATTCAAATGATCAGTGAGTAGTGTGTGTGTGTGAGTGTAAGTGAGAGTGTTTTTTAAAACATTTAAAAAAAAACCAAACCACCAAAAAACCCCCCAACTTTCTCTTTTGGTATGTGTTCTTAGTCATGAAGGAAAGATTGGCCTAGAAGGTTCCCCTGAATTTGTCATAACTGTACAAAAGCAGTAACTTTTCATACACAGAATGCACATAAAATCCATCAGGTCCACCACATCATGTTATAAAATACATATTTTATTAAAAAAATCATGTAATCATAACAAGTAAGAACTCATACCATGGGTATTTTACTGCATCATGTTCTAAACACTTTTTTTCAGTTTTAATGTTACACTGTCTCAAGTGACCACACGCCAGTTGCGAATGTTACTACCAAAGATGCTGCAGCAGAACCAAAAGCTTCAGGAACTAATTACCTCTGTTTCAACAGCTACAATCTGTACCATTTTAAGGAATTTCCAGTTAATGTGTGTAACTAAAGTTGCTAGCGACACTTTGGTTTTTGTAATAAAACAGCAGAAACCAACTTACCAGGAGATGTCCATGATAGACTTGTCAAACAGCTCATGTATGACAACTAAAGGTCGCTTCAGACACGTCAGCTTAAAACAGAAGAAACAACACTCAGAAATTTAGAAGTTCTATGCTACCACAAATACCACCACGTTAACACCTTCCCAGAGTCTAACAATATCCACCAAACAAGATGTGGCCAGGAGAGAGCAGTATGCCTGGTGCTGTATCTGAAGCACCTGGTTACCCATTCCACTACTGGCACAGAGAAGCTTTGGAGAAGAAGAACTGCCATTGAACCCTCTCCTCCTTTCTGAATTTCCTAACCAACCCTGCCTTTACATCAGAGTCACAGAACACTCTCTACCACTCAAAAAGTAACTCCACAGATGCTAAAGGCAGTTTCTATTCTAAGCTTTATTGAGATAAGGATGTTGCAAACTGCCAGCACAAGAGGAAGATAGAAAACTGATTAAGTTTCTATTTCCTCACTCAAACTACTTGATAGGTTTCACTTACTTACACAAGAGCAAAGGGAATTTGACTCGCAATAATTCTTAAAGAGGATTCCTTTACACTTATAAATCAGCTTAGTAATAAAGAACTGAAGGAGAAAACTTCCAGTAACCTGTTCTAAATCAGACATTCTAAGCTCTTTAACATTAAACCAATGGTCTTAATACCTATAGTACATAGTACAGCTGAAATGAAGCAGAAGAAGTTAATGTGGTCTAGGATGTTTCATGCTCATAGGTTCACAGACGCCGTGAAGGAGTCATCTTCAGTAGTTATTTCTTTTATGTTTCCATAGGTCTGTGTTGTATATGTGTCTATTAAGCTTTTCAGGGTAAAGACTCTGCATCTCTACAATATCTAGTATAACCTCAACATGCACCCTAAATGAAATCAGAGTACAAATAGAAGGTAAAATGTACTGAGTGATACTTTGTTATGGGTATGCACTGTCAGCATTGCCAGAAACAGATTTAGTGTTATGCATTTAGCAATTGATGGATAAATATCACACTGGAATCTGTAAACAGTAGATTGCAGCTAGCAATTGGTGTGTTCTGGCACACGTTCTCATCACAAAGCTTTACAAATCAGTTAAATTTATTCTCTGTCCTTTGCAGTTGCCAAACAACCCATCTTGCATTTATAACTGTGAGAATAGCTACTCTTCTGTTAGCCAGAAGAACAATTTTAACGTAGATTTTAAAGTAAAACCTAAACTAGATATTGAAAGTATACTTAAAAAGCTCATTCACTTTCACACTCCTTTCCATATGAAACACAGAAGTCAGGGATTGAAGCCAGAACAAAGCAGAAAGATGAGCAGTATACATGCTCAGAAACAGCTATCCTGTGCCTGCTCCTCATACCTGTAAAAGCAAGACTCAAAAAGCTAGACTCCAAGAGGGATCAATGGGTACATGAGCTAAACACAAAATCAGTACAGTTTGGGTTTTCTTCTTATGAGACTCACACGGAGAATGAGTAAAAGACATAGGAAGAAAATTGGGCTGAATTTCATTTATTAACTATGGTAACACGTTATTTGCCTTAACAGTTCCTCTCCCTTACCAGGGCAACATTGACCGCCACTGGCTTTTAGCTGCTTTTGGCTTTAGAGAAATGAACGAATACCAATCCACTTTCTTCCTCACCAGCTACTACTGTAACCAGCAGAGAGAAAACTAAACATGAATCTAAGTATAAGACCTAATGCTGTACACACGACCTTTGCACTTAACCCTTGAGTTATCCAAATGACATTAGTCAAAGGCAGCAAGAAAACACTTACCCAGACAGAAAGAGATCGATCCTTGCTACCAACAGCACAACAGCAGTAGGGACAACTTGACTTGGTGGAGCTCCCATTTTTCTGTTTCTTCTTGAAGATTTTTGGATTGAATTTCTGAACAAATGAGATGCCCCAAATTTTGTTACAGTAAATACATTTTAGTAGAAGATCTGCTTTAAAAGCAATTTTTCCACTTAACAATGAAAAAGAAACTCTTACTAGAAACAAAGTCCTTAACCAGACTCTATAAGAGCACTGACGAAATCTGCATGAGCTTTCTTAAAGAGCTTTCTGAATGCCTTAATCAGAATGGCAAATAATATTAATTTTACTAGCTATCAGGAACTCACTAGAAACCTAAGTCACTTTAACCAAGTCACTGAACTACTAACAAAGTTAGTGTTTGTCATTCCTAGCGTGCTCCTGTACTCCCCCTTCTTATCTTCTTCATCTATGTCCACTTCTCTTATCACAACAGCAAGCTGATTGCTTACAACACGTAAAGTTGACATTTTTTAATCACCCCCGTCCATTTGCTTTACTAACCTTGACTGTCTCTCTCCACCTCTTGTCCCATTTATGCATACAATCATCAAAAAGCACGTCTGTGAAGTTCTACTTCAGGGATAAATTACCATCTCTCACTCACCACTACTGTAACTGCCTTCCGATGTCCTACAAAATCCATGTTGGTTTTCCATCCATCTCTCTCAATGATCTGAGCAGTAGGTCCAGAATTATTCATGGCATGAGCAGAAACAAGATAGTGACCATCAGGTGACCAGCTAAGACGCAACACATGAGTTGTTCCTCCACACTGACAAAAAGAATAAAAAAACAACCAAACCAGAGCTTTAAAAGTGTTTGGCAAACAAAGGAATTTTAATACAAACTACTTAAATTATAGATTTACGCCTTATTATTACAAAGTAAGCCTTTTGTGAATAAAAAAAGAACCACGTTACACACAATTCTCAGCACTTCAGCCATGTTTATGCAGGTGCAACAGTGTAACTTATGAAGCCCGACCAAAACTGGGGGAACTTGAAACAAAATATAAGTCTCTTCAGATACTGTACACTCAGTATTCATCACAGTTGTAGTGAAGTGCTGCAGCACATCAACTGCTGGTAACAAGACTTCAGCTTACAACACCAGCTCTCATATGAATTCAGGTGTATACGGTCCATTACTAAGAATAGGATTTTACCAGCAATAGAGAGCAAAGTAATACCACGGTAACTTGAGCAGTCTGATTTTTCTCCTTTCTTCTTGTACAGGGTGATAATGACTGCATCATGGAGATCTGATGGCAGTTCACCTTTTTCCCAGCAATGCACAATGAGCTCGTGAAATTTAGCATGGAGTGCTTGGCCTCCAGGCTTACAGACTTCAGGTGGGATTCCATCAATCCCAGCTGCCTTGCCAGTTTTCACCTGCTGCATGGCCTCAAGAGTCTCTCCCATAGTAGGGCTATATCCAGAATCACAGAATCTCAGGAGTTGGAAGGGACCTCAAAAGCTCCCCCAGTCCAACCACTGCCAGAGCAGGATCACCCAGACCAGGTCACACAGGAACACGTCCAGGCGGGTTTTGAATGTCTCCAGAGAAGGAGACTCCACAACCTCTCTGGGCAGCCTGGGCCATGCTCTGTCACCCTCACAGTAAAGAAGTTTTTCCTCACGTTCAGATTGAGCCTCCTATGCTCCAGCTTGCTCCCATTGCCCCTTGTCCTGGCATCGGCTGTCACTGAGAAGAGCCTGGCTCCTTCCTCCTGACACTCGCCCTTTACAAATTCATAAACATGAATGAGGTCACCCCTCAGTCTCCTCTGCTCCAAGCTAAAGAGCCCCAGCTCCCTCAGCCGCTCCTCATAAGGGAGATGCTCCACTCCCTCCATCATCTTTGTGGCCCTGCTGGACTCTTTCAAGGAATTCCCTGTCCTTCTTGAACTGAGGGGCCCATCCAATTTGTGTTTCACTGGTTGTTGTGCAATGTGCTGAACTGCTGAACTTTGGACTACACAGTTGGCACTGAACAGAGTCTGGAAATGTTCAGACCATCGATTCAGGATGGAGGTTTTATCTGTAAGAAGCATTTGGCCATCTGCACTTAGTTGGCTTGGAACGTGGTGTGTGGGTTCATACACTGCCTTCAGAGCCTCAGAGAATCCTCTGTAATCACCTGAATCTGCCCACAGTTGAGTCTTTTCTAGGCTGATCCACCACTTGTTCTGGATGTCTCGAAGTTCTGTTGGAGCTTGCTGCATGCAAGACAAAAGGCTGCTTTTCTTACATGACAAGACAGCTGAGCGAGGTGTGCTTGGTGAGCAGTTCTCTTCTTTGTCAACAATTCCTGGACCTCTTGGTTGTTGTCCTCAAACCAATCTTTGTTTTTCCTGAAGGAGAACCCTAAGGATTCTTCAGAAGACTGGAGGATGCTATTTCTAATATGTTGCCAAAGTGCTTCAGGAAAGGGATCTATGGGATGGTCTTCAAGTCTACTTTGAAGGTTTACCTGGAAGCTGTCTCTCACCGTAGCTATTTGAAGATTGTTAACTTGGAGCCTCCTCCTTGGAATGCCGCCCCTCTTAGGTTTTGGCTTAAAGTGGAAGTTAAGTTTGCATGGCACAAGGTGGTGTCTGTTTGTCATTCTGCACCAGGCATCACTCGGGTATGACGGACATCGTGAACATTTCTCTGGCGCACTAAGATGTAGTCAGTGAGGTGTCAGTGCTTGGATCAAGGATGCATCCACGTTGTCTTCAAGCTGTCTTTCTGCTGAAAGATAGTGTTGGTGATGGTGATGGTGAGCTGCTGCTCTGCACAAAACTCTAGCAGGAGGCGTCCATTGTCATTGCAGTTTCCAACACCATGCTTGCCTAGTACTCCTTTCCAGGCTTCAGAGTTCTTTCCTACTCTGGCGCTGAAGTCACCAAGGATTATGATCTTACCATCTGCAGGAACCTTCTGGGTGAGGCGGCGCAGGTCGGGGTAGAATTTGTCCTTTTCCACAGGGTCAGCTTGGAGAGTTGGGCCATATGTGCTGAAGAGAACAACGTGTTGCTTGTTGTG
>NW_010205181.1:0-466 GCF_000695765.1 Mesitornis unicolor | reverse complement strand
GATTTTCCCCAGAGTGCAGATTCCTGCAACCGACTGCTTTATCTTCAGACTTTTTGTCTTAAGGCTTTCAGCTTCAGAAAAAAACCTGTTAAGTTGCATGTGTAGTTTTCTGTTCAGTGTATGTACATGTTCACTTATCTGCATGCAACTCCAACTAGCATCCTGTTACCACAAGGGTGAGGAGAAGAGAGGATCAAGAGACACTGTGTTAGAACAATTCAAAGTGTAGACAAAATTACTGTGATTTGGTGTATTCTTACCAGAAAAGTGAAACTGGCAAGCAGCAGACTGTGGTCTTACATTTGGCAAAACGCCAAATTAATCTAGGTTAAGTGGAATGGAGAAAAGAAGAACATGGTATTTTCTAGACATAATGCTATACAGTTTCTAATAACGTTGCTCTTCATGATTTATACTCAGTTGCTGCAGAAACTTCCTGCTAATGAGAACCTGAAAATTCTAACCT
>NW_010205180.1:23293-32171 GCF_000695765.1 Mesitornis unicolor | reverse complement strand
GGTGAGGATGCTCGCCCCGCAGGTTGGAGGCACTTTGCGAAACTTCCCCTCGCTCATTCAAAATGACTGCGGTGATTTTGGTGTATTAATTACGCCCGAAGCTCAACACAAAATGTTCTAGCACACACTAGAGGTCCCTCTCAGAGCTGTCAGACGTTAGGGTGTTTTCAGGTTGGGTTGTTCTTTATTTATTATTTTTTTTCCCCAGTTTTGCTGTTTGAACAACATTGATTATTGCTACGAATACCAGGACAGCGTGTGTTATTCAACTAAGGGTGAAGAAGAAGGATTTGCAACCGTTTTGTTTGTGTCCTTGTTATTTGGGCATCAGTGGGTCAGTTAATGCACACGTTCCTCTGCGCTCTAAAAACGGAATGTAGACGGAATTAATTTCACGCGTTGATTTATGAGTTTTGTTTGAAATATCTTCACAGTTTGTTGTGGTTGGGGCCAAGTTCCAAATTTCATACTTGGTTTTCTCATGTAAATCCTGCAATGGAAGTAAACAATGTAAAACTTGAATAAGGATTCCAGGCTATGGCTTGTGGTTTTTTGGAAGAGAAATATGCAAGAAAGCAAAAAGCTGAGTATTAAAATTATAAAGAGGCAATAAAGGTGATGGAGGCAACTATAAGTGAGTGATGCCCAGCAATTTTCATATCCAGGCCATGTTACAGAACTAACTAGTCCCCCCCAATCTTCATGTATTACATCAGTATTATCACCATTTTACGGATGGAGAAACTGAGAAATAAAAAGAAGGTCACTGACTTGCCTAAAGCCATATAGCAAATAAAAGATAGATCTGGAATCAGCTAGGACAGATTTAGATCTCTTGCTGATTTGCACTGCTGTAACCACTGATATCAGTGGAATTCTTCTAGATTTAAGTCAGATTCGGACCTTAGGTGTTGCTCTGTCCCTTAGAAACAGTGCCTTCATCTAAATTCCATTTTGAATGTGACTGAATTAGATGCAAGACTTTTGGGGGAATATTTGGTGTACATCCAATTTTTAAAAGACAAATTACTGTGAAATTTAAGGACTATGTTATCATCTGGCTTTTGATTCTTCATCTTTTTTTTTCATTACAGTTTCATCTGCCACATTAGCATACTGACCAACCCCGCTTGGTTTTTGGGGTTTCTTTGGGGTTTTTTTTGTTTGTTTTTTGGGTTTTTTTGTGTTTTTTTTTTTAATTAATAATTTCCTCGTGTCTGGTGTAGCTTTTTGTTACTGGTTTCTGAGCAGTGCTTCTTAATAGATGTCTTTGAAATGAAGCCTTCAGTTTTAGGTCAGAACAACCTGAGAACAAATGATTTTGCATGAGGAAGATTTCCAATCACTGTGGATCTCACTTGGGCAGAAATGAAAAATAGCATGATTATTGTATACAAAAAAACAGCCTTTCACTGCATATAGGATGTAGGATACTTGCTCAGATAGCCTCTTTATTGGATTATGATAAGTTTATGTATGGAGAAGATGCAATGTGAAAGGAAATATTCACTGATCATAACAAATGTGAGTACATTATTCAAAGTGGGGTCTCTCACAATTAACAAAATATCAGATCTGCCAGTCACAGTCAGACAGCATTTCACATGAGCCCAGCTGGGAAGGAATGGTAATTTCTGCTTTCTGTGTTCCAAATACTTTAGAAACATTTTCAGGATAGCATAAAACAGACACAGATGCACAGATTGTGCTTTGCTGTTCATTTATTAATGTGTGCTGGTATAGACAAACTGCCACCACTAAAGCATAATGCAAAAGTTTTTGCTTTCATGTAACTAGGCATCAGCTGGATTTAGGAAGATGCTTATCCTTCAGGGAGCTGATAGTTCCTCAGCGCTGCTAACATCCCTGCAGTGGGGGTCTGACTGCCATCAAAACTTGTAGGTAAGCAGATACAGAACTTGGGAGTAATTAAGACTATACCCCCTCCCCAAATCTGAGGTTATATGTCTCTGAAATAGAAAGCATTTAGGTGGGAATTAGTCTCATGAAGTGTATATGGTTTGAGACCATGTACTGGCTCACTTGCAGAGCCGGGTTATAAACACCAGAGTTTTGGCCCCTTTCTCATGATCTGTGCAGTAAACCACTGCGCATCACTCACAATGTGTGTTCAACTCTTCTATGGTACCAGAGGAAAAACGATGTCGATCAGAAGCAAATTTTAGCAGAGATGCCTGCTGTTACTTATTTTGGATCCTTTTACACTGCTGCAGTGAAGCCAAGTTGGAACTCCTTCCGGAAAACAAATTTAGTTAGTTGGTTTTTTTTCTGACAGAAACATAATTCTTACTTTAAATGGAATCTCTTCTGTTGGTCTGCATTGCACTTATGCTTTCTTTTTACAGCCTGGATAAAATTTGTCTCTGGTGTAATGCCATTGACTTCTGTGTTGTTTCACCAAGAATTAATTTGCCTTACTGTATTATAATACAGATTTCTGTTGTCCTGCTTTCCACAGAATACAATTTATTTTTTAAGTTTGAAGGAGAAAAATAAAAAATGCACATCTTCATTTTTATTTTGTCTATCTTCACTACTTGTGCAGGCAGAGGTATGTCATCTTTCACTGCTTCTCTGGCACATTCAGTTGACTATACATACACATTTAGAAAATATGTATAGGTGGGAGGAGGGAGTAACTACCATCTTCCTGGCTGATAATACCTAATACCCTCAAAAAATTGTAAGGTATGTGAAGGCCATTGGCACATTCCATATTGATGATGTATGTTATAACTTTAATAATCTTGTGTTCTGTAATGTGTATTTTAATCACACTTTTGATCCAGAAATCCAATAAACAACATCCCATATCCAACTGAACCAAAGTTGATACAGTTGCACATTTGGCTGTTTTAAGCCTGTGTTTATGAACTGAATGGCTCACCTGATAACCTTTTCCTGATAGCTCCTCATCTGGCTGGCTACCCCCACTGGCACTGGAAGTTACTGGTTTGATGTGGTTGGCAGTCAGGGTAAATGCAGCTCTGCAGGTGGTTTGTATGCAGTCTACAGGTGAGGGCTGCAAACCTTAGAAGCGCTTGTTGGGGCAAAGGACTACTCATCCTGATAAATTGTTTAGTGGGTTTTACTCAACTGGATTTCCTTGCCTGACGCATTCATGAATAAGGAACCGCCTTTAAAAAAAAAACCCAAAAAGTAATGCTGCACAACAGGGTTGCCCCAAGATGATAGGTAAATAAGTTCAGTCTCACCCTGGTTAACAGCTCTTTCTGCTTCTGATTCTCAAAGGAGACCTTTACTATTGTGGTTGTTCCCCCTCAACCAGCATTTATGTCTCAGTTCTGCCTCGAACCTCAAGCCCAGCATAGGCATCTATGGTTTTTCGTTTATTTTTACTGGTGTAATTCAGGATAATTTGCAGGAAGCTAACATGCAGTACTGTAACTGGTAATATGTAGGCTCAGATCTGTACACCCCACTCCTGACTCTGTGATTGTGGTTGCCTCTATCAAACAGGCAGCTGGCATGGGGACAAAACTGTCTCCTACCACTGTAGTAAGATGTGCCAGATCTCGCCTGTCATAGACTTTCCTTCTCACCCAAGAACTGTGAAGCCACATTGCGATTTGGTCAGACAGAAATTATCGGAAATTGTCTCAGGTGAGGTATTTCCAGCAGACATGAGGAAATCTTAACTCTGTAAGGCACAGGTGAAACTTCAGAGCAAGGTGTGCAGCTCTGAGCATCCATCTCTGAGAAGGGTGAACTTAAGCTGGAACTGTGACTAGAAGGATGATTGGGAAATGGAGTGTCTGTCTTGTGAAAGGAGATTCAAAGATGCTTGAAAGCCCATTTAGCAAAGTGTAGTCTTGAAACAGATATGACTATTCTGTATGAATACATACAGGTAGTAAATTCCAGAGAGGAGAGAAGTAACTGCTCAAGTTAAAGGACAATGAATGTGTACATGAACTGACCCTGTTTGTGCAATAGTTTCCAAGAATGCTTTCTGATACAATATCTAGAAGATTCAGCATTGAAAGTGAGACCTTGATTTTGGTAACACTCTGCTTTGGATATGTCTTTAAAACCTGGATGACTTGGAGAATATTTACAAAAAACCCCACTGCCAACCCTTTACCTCAGCGACCTTACCTGCACAGTTTCAATAGGCTGTAATTGACTCAGGTTTTTCATCAACATTTCTGTCAGTGGAGAAAAGGTTTAGATTTTTTAAAGAAAAAATAATTTAATATATTTTTTTAAAAGCTGTCAAAAAGCAATTTGAGATTCTTCTACAAAACTGAGACCAGACCTTTCTCATACCTGAAAACCACTATTTATTTTTTAATTTTCATGAGATAGAAATCTGAAAAAGGCCAGCTGACAGAAAAAATGAAAAAAAAATCCTCAATGTCCTTTTTTATGCTCTGTGAAAATTCTGCATAAGTGTTTGTCAGTGGGAGGAATTTCTGATTTGCCCTTTAGATAGGATCCACCATTTCTCCTCTGTTCCAGCTGCAAAATTATTTCTCTTTGTATAGTTCTTACAGGTTTTTTTCTTATTTACTTAGTGGCTTTCACTTTACTTTCATCATAATCTATAATAAGGAGAGAAGAGATTTTACAAAGAAACATGAGCAAAGAGCCCCTTTCTCTTTTTCTCACCTTCCTACAAACATTAACTTAAAAATGGGTGCTTCATCATCCAACCACCCAGAAAACTTTCTGCAGGCTGGTTTATTGTGTACCCAACTTGTAAATCCTGGTGGGCAAGGACCGTCTCTCCTGCTGCAGTAGAGCGCTGCAGGTGTTCAACAAGTAATTAATAAGAGCTCCTGCTATCAGTGTTGCCAGAGGAGCAGGAGGAAGAGAGGAGAGGAGTGGCAGAAGTTGAGAACATCCAAATAACCGTTGGAAACCAAAGTATCCAGGGGCTGCTAAAGAAGCTGAAAGTTAAAGCAACGTGCTCTTACAAAACAAGAACAGCTTTATTTCCCAGTGTGAACTGAACTTTGTGGCGGCATTAGATGGAAGAGAAGCAGTGCATATCATATTTTACTAAGGGAGTACAGGACCATCAGCATGATTACAAAGCCATCAGGGGAGAGAGAGGAATGCTGTGGCTGCCCATACCCAGGAGAAGGAATGAAATGGAGGTATCTAACTAAAATACCAATACTGGTCTGCCCAAGGTGTATTGCTTCTAAATCAGATAAGACTCACCTAGAGCTTTAGTTAAGATGGCTGAATAGTTCAAAGGATCGTTAACACTTCTGTAGCCTATTATACCAAACACTTTCCTGAACACTGAAGAGAGATAATCCACGCACTAAGGATCACTCACACAGGGTAAACAGACCTTCCCAGCTTGCCAGTAATGGGCAAATTTGACATTATTTATCTATAGCAGCCTGTTTGGCTGTAAGTGGTATGGGAAAGGGGAAAAGGGTTAGACAGGCTTACCATTTGTATCAGAGGGGGCCTTACGTATGATGTCAAGGCAGCTGCACCAGTTGGTGACTGTAGGTGCAGGCATGAAGACCATTATAGGAGAAAATGAGAAAAAAAGTAGTCTAGATCAATAGAGGAGGGTTAACATCCTGATTATCAAAGGGAGCTCATGAGTGTGAGGAAGTCAGGGAGAGCCTCGAAGACTGGTGAAAATTGGCAGATGCAGTCGGCACTAATGAAGGGATCCAAAGAGAGTCAGAAGGAAGAGCTGGACAGTTAGAGCTCTATTCTATGCAGATAAATAAAAGGCTGATAGATTCACACTAGACATTCAAGAGCTGGTCGTTATTGAGATCCAGGTGGGATCTTACATGGATCTGCAGCTTGGCTCTGGAGAAATAGGGAAAGGGAGGGAAAGAAATAGTGGAGTCTGGAGGTGGCTGCAGATATGAGCTGAGGGGAAAAGAATGAGATGGTGCAACCTTCCTTATCTTCCGGCTTTTCCTAACAGTAGCCTCTGTGGTTCAAAGACAGCTTGAGGTTCCTGAAGGCAAAAAGAGGACGTGATTTTTTTTCTGTTAGCAGAAAACTTAATTTTTAAGGCTGTTGATGCTATTCTGAGGAAGAGGCTTCCTAAAAACATGTAGGTAGGAGTGTTCCTGTTTTGGGGACACATGAGAAAGCAGCTGCAGTTTTTGCTGGGCCTTGTGCACTCAGGCAGGTGAGACTCAATCAGGAATAAAAGGACTTGGGAAAGAGGTCGTTCTTTCAGGGGAAGACTGTTGCTTTGAAGATGAATTTTCTTTAGCTCAAAAATCTTCTGTATTGATTTCTGTCTATGAAAAACCTTTCATTTTTTCCTTAATGTTCTTGAACTATTTACATCAATATCCTGCAACTGAGAGTTCCACGGGTTGCTTAGAGATAAGCTGGAGAGTGATATTCTTATCCATTTATAAGCTAATGCCTTTTTAAATTCCATTAAGTGCCCACTTTTTTTATGAAGGGCATCTGATTTCTCCTTCACACCATTCATTATTTTATATACCTCAATTCTATCATCTTTTACTGTTTTCTTTTCTAAATGAAATACCTCTGGTCTTAATCTTTTTGTTTAGAAATACCCCCACATGTCTCTAATCATTTTTGTTGCCTCTGGCTATCTAGTGTAGCTATCTAGCACTCCCATCATTGCATCTCACTGGATCTTTTAAAGCTAGTTCCAAAGTCATCAGCGTGAAGGAGACTGAAGAATGGTCTTGTGGTTAAAGTACATCACTGAAAGTCCAAACTTCTGCCTCCTGATCTCTTGCCCTGTGACCTTGGGCTAATCACTCAGCTGCAGAAATTCACAGTTTCCCTTTCAGTCCCAGGAAACAGTATGGGGAAATTTTAAGCAAAATATGTTGAGTGTTTCTCCATGTCTGGATGGAAATTGTTATAGAAGCACAGCCATATTAAATGTAGTAGTTTAGATTGTTTTTCCACAAGGCAGCTGTGTTGAAATTTTAAACTTCTCTCTAACTGTTTGATTGTATGGCACTTGTCTGTTTTTTGTTACACTCCTCTGATATTGGGTTCCAAACAAATTCAATTAAGTGATTTCTCTTTGTTATTTTATAGTAAACTTCATATGGAAAGCATGAGTTACAGACAATTTGGGCCAGACACATGGCTTTCATGCATCCTTGGGGACTTGGAAAGCCGGTGGGGTCTTGCTGAAAGTGAAAAAAGCAATCAAATTCTGACTTTTACATGTAGAACATGGCCCATTCCTGGGAGGCACTGGGTACCCCTCACTCCCACTTATACTTCCCACATGTGGAATCATGACTAAGGTATTACTGGCTTGTCTCCACTCTAAATGAACTAATTATCCACAACCTGTCAAGGCTCTCACAGGGAACAGCCTCACCCATCTGGTGCCCTCTTCTGACGGTTGCAGCTAGGCCTGGGTGTTACATATTTCTAGCACCTCTGTCTCTCTCCAAAAGCCCACTTCAGGTCTGGGGCATCTTACTGCCTTCGTGTGTCATTTGGTGACACAGGAGCCTGAAACACTGCAGCTGGGTGTGTGCTGCTGTCATGGCTTCACACTCCAAGGGATCTCACAGGCAAATGCATTCCCAAATGTCACTGCTTGCTGCAAAACTGTCATGTCTCAAGCACTGAGACAGGAGATCTTTGAGGTGTCTGAACTATAAAACCTACTTTTTAAAAAACATGTTGTGCAACAAAAGGTGCTAAAAGAATACACTTTTTTGATGGGAAACTACTCCAGCAAAGTAGCAAAAGCAGGCTGCCTAAGTATCTGTAGCATATAACTAAGGATAACTAAATTCTGGTTTAAAATGCATTTTTTTTGTCTGCCTGTTATCCTCCTAGCCCTGTACCTACTCCTTTTTTTGCCTTGATGTTCCTCTTTCCTTTTGTAAGCAGATAGTAAGCTACTGCTCCCATGAATGCCCCAGATGGCACTGCCTGCTCCTTTTGCTGGCTAGCTCAAGCCTCTGCACACATTCCCAGACAAGCCCTGGGAACTTCTGTGCTCTTCTGGTCTCTTTGAAAAGATAATCCTACGAGACTATCCTGATAACCCCAATCATGTCAATAGGCCTGTTTGTGTGATTAAAGATAACACATAAAGATGCCCAGAGGTTTGGCGCATCAAGAATCTTTGCAGCTTTAAAAGAGGAAAAGGGTGGTTTGGCCTTTGGTGAGGCTTGGAGGATTTTTTTCCCTTATGCCTTATAGCTAGCATTTTGTCAGAGCCTTTTGCTCACTAGCATTCCCATGACACATGAACACGCTCAAAGAAAAATTTCCTGTGAGAAATCAGTGGGCTTCATTAATGTTTGAAAGTTTAGAACTGTGATCCTCTTTGCCCCTCTCCACGGGCAGCTGGCCCTGCCGGGTTCTGATTGTTTATGTGAACATTTGAAAAATCTCACCGTGGACTACATTTGCTCTTTCACCCAAGCAGTTATCACACACATTTCCCTAACACTTTAAAATTATGCCTGCCAAACATTTTCTGATGTAAAGTTAAAAGTCATCTATTACTGAAGTGATTTTTCAGCCCCTGTGGGCATGTGTTTTTGTTTGTTTTTTTTCTTTTTTTTGTGTGTGTGTAGTTCAGATAGTTTCAAGCTCTTTTAAACAGGCTGCCAAGGGTCAGTTTTAAAATATATTTTTTTCTTAAATTTCTGTGCCCTAAAAATATGTTGGTGCTGTTCTTCTCTTTTATACATCCCCTTTTTAAAGCCTGAGTCAACTGAACATAATATTGCCTTACTGCCAAGGCCACAGAGAACTTAATATAAAACTGGAGGTTGCTTCTTCCTCTCCCTTGCAGATCTCAGTCCTGCACCTACATGAGGACACTTTTCCCATTGATTTCAGTTAGCCACAGCCAAATAGGTCCCATATCACTGTGCCA
>NW_010205180.1:856-23262 GCF_000695765.1 Mesitornis unicolor | reverse complement strand
ACTCTTTCTGAAGTGGCTTCCGCTATGTGCGGTGGCACTTGTGCCAGCTGTGCTCCTGAGATCTTCAAACCAGGGACACGACTTGAAGGGTGCACAGCTCCCACCGTTCTCCCACACCAGCTCACAGGGAAGAGAGGTGGGTTCTTGCCCAGAGTAGAGCTGGAATGGGACTGGATCAAGCATCCAGATTTCAAACACTCCCAGGTCCCTGCTCTAAGCTGGACCTATGTGGATTTGGTTGCAGCTTTGCAGTCCAGTGATTCAGTGTTGTTTATGGCCAGCCTCTATATGCAAACCATATGTTCCTATTCAGAGCCTTGCCTGACCGTATCCCCATTTTTCCCCATTCTCACCTCCTGTATAGATTATTCTGCTTTCAGTGTATGAGCAGAAGACAGGATGTCACTTCTTTCCTCCTTGACCCTCTTGTTTCACCCATACTCAGTGCTTCTGGCACTTTTCTTTAGATGTTGCTTTTCTTCCTCTGGCTTCCAGAGCTGTGCATGGGTTTTGAAACTGATTAAAGCAGTTTGTCCTGCCCTGGCAGGGAGATGCTAAAACAAAGCATGTGTGTCTCTTGGTTTTAAACCAGCATTTTTCTTACTCTTTTCCCAGTTTCTTGTTTAGCAAATGTGGATAAACATGATCATGGTGTAAAAAAGCAAAGCAACTCTTCCCTTCCTGGACAGCACCAGCCCAATAACACATCCTGTTTTTTTTCCAAAACCCTGCTAGTGCCCTTGAACTTACTGAAGCATGCTACAGCATCAAATGGTCTGGCCAATCTGAATTCATCATTTCCTTTCAAAATGCCTTGGCATGACTTTTATTTGAAATTGCATTGGCCACTTGTTTGTGTCACAACCGCATTTCACGCAGTATCCAGATGTGTAAAGACTTGGGTCTGGGCCAGTCTTGAATAAAGAAGCTAATGCAAATACCCTCCCTATCCCAGTAAAACACAAGAAATCCAAAGCATCATAAAAAGCTTTCTAGGGTGGAAATGGAAATCTAATAGCTAGCTAAGACTTAAAGTGTCCTGCAATTAAAATATAATCCTTTAGATTTCTTGGATTTGGAGGTAGGAGAGGGTTGGAAAAACGTACAGAGAAGGAAACGAATCAGAAGTTAAGACATTACAATCCTTATCCTCAACGTGGAACTACTTAAGCATACCATAACTGCATCACAGAAGGTATGCATACCCCGAAACCAAAAAGGAAGCAGGAAGGCAAGAAAA
This sequence comes from Mesitornis unicolor, assembly GCF_000695765.1. Taxonomy (NCBI): domain Eukaryota; kingdom Metazoa; phylum Chordata; class Aves; order Mesitornithiformes; family Mesitornithidae; genus Mesitornis; species Mesitornis unicolor. The sequence goes on along the minus strand of NW_010205180.1, from coordinate 22,022 downwards.
AACAAACACAGAATGATGAACCAAACAGGTAACCTTTGGGAAAAGGAAATCTAGCCCTGGCTAACCTGAAAGAAAGGAACGTAAACTGGCAAGGAAAAGTGAAAGATGGGAAACAGGAGGACCGAGAGGAAATTTCAAGTACAAACAGACACGTTTCTGCAAACAAATGAGAAATAAAATATCTGAATTAGTGTATTTGCTGGATCAAAGCAGCAGTTAAAAATGACAAGGGTATTGCAGTGATTACATTGTATCCTCCCATCAGTCTGTACTGATTAGAAATACATTCACTTTCTACATATTTTTTTTAATTATTGACAGGAGGTCTGTCAAACATTGAGGTATCAGAAGAGAAACTGTGAAATTGACATGCTAAAGTAACAAACCTCCCACAGCAGATGACATCAATCAAGGCTGATAGCTGTTAACAAAATCATGCAAGTTTCCCTTAAAAATAGACTATTCTGCTATATCAAATCAATGGACCAAATCAAGATCACTTTAGCCATGTGAAAAAGAAGGGTTGGAATAAATAAGTGAGTTATAAAATCTGCACAGGAGTTTAATGTTAAGCATGACTGATCCAGTAACAGAAATGCATGCTTTTTTTAGTTTCCTAAAAAAACCTTGAAGTATCTCAATGAAGCGATGGATTATGCAGAACCATTTAATATAACTTTTAGAGGAAATTTCAGAAAGTTTCTGATAAAATTTCTCACAATATGCTGCTAAGAAAATCTAGCAGTCAAGAGGCGAGATGCAAAATTCTGCCCTAGCATCTGTTTTACAAGAGAAAGCAAGAGTCACAGGAAGGAAGAGTGAAAGGTTAGTGAGGACAGCAGTAGAACACCCACAGATAGGGAGAGGGGGCTCCTGTAACACAGCTGGGCTTCTCACCCTGTACTGGGGGCACTGCCCAGGGGGTACGGAGCCTGGCCTCTGACCTGGGTGAACTGGCCTGGTCACGCTGTTGTAAACACAGAAGGGACCCAAAACGCACAAGACCATAGAGGCATGGAAAGTCACCACCAGGTTGTGTGAGAGCTGGTTTGTTTAGAGAGAAGACTGAGAATGTGATAAATGTAGACAATATAACAAATAAAGCTGAGAAAATAAATTATGTTTCATTTTACTCTTTCATAATGTTAGCAAAAAGGTTTGTGTGCCAGTGTTAGTTTGTAACAAAGAAACTGATGTTATGCCTGGAGACTCACTTTTTCTAAATTTTTGCCCAGAACTGGCTGCAGCATCTCCTGCCTCTTTCCGTGTGTGTTTTCCTATCTTTGCAAACAGAAGCAGCCAGGCCAATGTTCTCACAAAGATCAGAAATACAATAAAACATAAAGCCAGCACGTCTAAAGCTGATAAGAAGAATTATATTTTGATACCAAATGGAAACTCCCTGATGCAGGGCACAACTGACAGCAAATACCATTCGGCTCAGCATGGACTGGCACAGTGAGGTTCACCTAGGCTGGTCCCTGGGAGAGATACAGGAGGGAAGGCTGTGCAAGGGCTGGGCTTAGTGACCTACAACAAAGCTGTGATCCATTTTTAAGGAGAACTGTGTTGGACCCTTCATATTTTTTGTCTATTAATATCACTGAATTTCGTAATCCAAAGGTTCCTTTCATTGTTTTTGCGTGTTTTCCTTCCCTGACTCCTGCAGTGGTCGTGTTCTGCTGCAAAATTACCAGCAAAAAATGTTCAGTTTGGTGTGGGTTATTTGAAACTTTCTCAGTCCTGTGTTGGGCAAGAAAGAAATGGGGAGATATTTGAATGAGAAGAAACTCTAGTTCATGGCAGTGAATAAGACATGATTAAAGCACAGAGTAAGCTCCTTTCATCTCACAGCATATACAGTATTTGTAGAATGTCAGCATTATGAGTTTCTTTTGAATGACTAGAATTCAAAATACTATTCTATCTGTAATTTTGTGGAGAGTGGCACTTCAGGGTCCGGGAGTCACCAGAGGAAATTACAGAAAGGGAAATAATTTAGAGAAGAAACTAAAAGTTTATTATGACACAAATCACAGTGGAGAAATGAAAGATGATTTTTTTCCCCCACATACAGTACCTGCTTTAGTCTGCAAGCTAAGAAATAATAATACAAAACTTCTCTGCCTAACTTGTTCTACAAATAAAATCAATTGAATACCTCCAACTTTCCCTGGCAGTAAAGAATGACAGTATAGATAAAATACGAAGAAATAATATAAGGTGATATATCCAACCCTCATTTTTTTTTGTTATTTAGCTAGAAAAAATAAAGGGTCATGTTTTGTCCTTTCAAATCAGTGTCTCCAGTGGATGCTTCTGCTCTTGCTCTTACAGAGTATTTTTTAAGAATTTATAAGATTTATGAGAAACTGCATTCAACTTCTGGTTTTGTCTAACAGGAGTGATAATCTTAGGTGCAAAATCACTAATCTTTGAGAGTGCTGAGACGCCAGGCCATACAGGGGCCACCAGAAAATAGGAAGCATTCAATATGTGATGAAATTCCCACAGACTTTTCTACAGAGTCTCCTGGGGTAACACCTATTGCTATGTGTATGTGAGAAAGGCCGAGGAAGAAAGAGAACAACCAGATTATGATTTTTCTCTCCTTTTCTCAAGGGCAGATTGTGTAATCTCCATAGTTGGGTACACATCTTTAAATATATTCTGAGTATTAATGAGTTTGGCATCCCTGTCTGCCAGCCGCAAAATAGCAAGCTGCAAGCTGCTCAAAGCATCTCATGCTGTGCCAGGGTTTCCGTGGAGGTGGTCAGAACCTCACGGGATTAGACACACTGGACAAAATCTACTACATTTAGCTGTGCATAGGGAGTTCCCCAATTTCCTTGGTTATCTATTACATTTGCAAAGAAATGTTCTGCTGAAGGCATTAGTAAGTGCTATCAATAACTTCTTCAGTCCTTAAACTGATCACAGAGCAAGGCAGAACTGATTGCTAGATAGAAAGAGCAACTATGGCTGGGTGGACTGGCAAAAGAGCCACTGTCCCAAGACAAAGACCTGAATACCAGAGTCTGTCCAGAAGTTAAAACCGAGCAGGTGGAGCATTCCCTAGTCACACATGGAGGAGGAAAGGCTTGCTTGGTGCACCATGCATTTATGAAAGGTTATGAGTAGGCGGTTAAACAGAGAAAAGTGCTTTTGTGCTGTACTCTGAGAGAAATAAGTTCCCAAAGGACACACATTTACCTGGAGAGGCAGCCATGGAAACTGTGGATGTGTTTCCACTGTGCTCAGGAGAACCTCTCTTTTGCTATGAGCAGATAACGCCAGAGGTTAATTTAAAGCAATGATTATTTGAATAAAATAGCCACAAAGCAAGATAATGATAGTAATGATAATGGCCACCTCTTCCACTGCATTTTTTATCAGCAGATTTCAAGGTTTGTAACAGAAAAGGTGTTTAGCTTTGGATACATTTTACAGAGAGGGAAATTGCTGCACAGAAGATGAAGTGACCGATCCAAATTCAGCCAGGAGGCATTTGGCTGAGGCAGGAACAGAAACCAGAGTGCCAGCCCAATGGGGAAGGCTTCCTAAAACAACATGGAACCAAGGAGAAATGGGAACAAAGTCTTCCGCATTTTAGCAGTGAGAAGCACCTGCTGCCTTATTCACCATTTCTTTAGAATATTAGTACACACATTTTATTTTTTAAAAAATGAGTATTTAATTAATTACCAAACTGGCTCTGCAGTTCCTCTACAGACAGGATGAAAACAAACACTTAAACAAGCCTCTTCTGCCAACCCCACCCAACACCTACTCAGTTACAACAGATGGACGAGTGCCACAGACCAGATGTAAAAATGATACCAAATTTGACACTGTACAAGAAACCGTAGCGCACTGCAGAAAAGAACCGCTCCCACGGTAACTTCATTTAAATGCCAGATTGCACTGATCCCTGTTAGAAGTGATGTGCACAGAATCCAGACAGCAAAGCCTGTAGCTGCTGTCACAACCAGCTGAAATCTTTCTATCTCTTTTAATAGTCTTCTCTAAAATTTGTCATCTCCTAGGGTGAGAAGCTTTTCTGAAAAAGGACAGAGTAATACCTGGCTGCAGGCCAAGAGGGGTGGGATGACTGTCTCCTCTCCTTGGAACAGCTTTGATTACACCTGCTTTTGCAGGTACAAAGGGCTACTCAAGGTGCTCCTTGCCACCCTTGGACACTGGCCTTGAAGGACAGGTGTTCTCTCCTCTGAGAGATTGTTCCTGAAAGATAAAGAGATTCAGATAGAGTGTGGACAGGGAAACACGTATATGAAGAAGGTACAAAGCTTTGACACAATTTGACAGAGGTGGCAGCTTAATTCAAGTAGTTTACAGAATGTTGTACTGATTGACTACTTTAAATCTGAGGCATGGTACCCTTCTGAGCAAATCTGAAGGCATTGCAGGTTAGATAGACGGCCCAGGGTTACTGGGCTTTCCAAGGAGATTGGTCACTCTTGGTAGCGTGGGATGATGGCCTGAGCGAGGTGAGCTCCTCTGGAGCTCTGGAGCATCCATAGTTGGTGTTAAGATCAGATGAAAGAGGTGCCTTTGCAAGCCTAGTTTGACTTTACCCAAAGGAACAACCTTTGGAAACAGAAAGTTGTACAGTGGACAACTGTACAGTTGTACACTCTTCCCAGAGAGTCTCGGCAGTCCAGACAGGAACCATGTACAAAGCGCTTGACTGACAAGAAAAGTTCTGTCAAAACTGAAGCTTTTTGCAAGAATGTGTCTGTTCTGATGCAGTCTTAACCAGGAAAGGTTTCTCAGTTAAACTGATCATACAAATGACCTAGAAATCCCAAAAAGTGTGCTGATTCGAGCAACTATGTGGGACAACCTAAACACCTGGAAGTTGTATGGGTTCCTTCCAGCGTGCGCCCCTCCCCCCCACCCCCCACAACTGTGAGTGGTTTTTTTTTTTGTCCTAATGGGGATTTGAAACCTTAATGTCTTGAGAAAAGGAAATACAATTTCCCAAAGCCATCATTGTAACTGTCACACTGTCCCCATGCTGGAAGAAGCATTTTGCATAAAGGAAAGGAAGTTGAGGGAGATGGTGGCTAAACCTGTCTACTAATTTTAAGTTTGAGCTGCTGCCTATCTTTTTTTTCATAATATTTAGCATTTTCGTAGCATTCTGCTTCAGTTGCATGCAATCAGTGCTTAGCTCTTTCACAAATGAGATCTCAAGTGATTCAAGTCAGGCGCCCACAGCATAAAAAAGAGGCTCTTGGTGCCCACTTTGGTTTGGTTTAAGTAGCTAGTCCAGTATCATAACTTAGGAACTTTGTGGCAGAACCAAGGAGAGAATCAAAGGATGTATCTTAGGCTCCAGGCAAATCTGCAGACAAACCGTCAGACTACAGATGCCTATTCAATGAGTCCCATCCATCCCAGGCACTGAATCAGGCAAAGGCCCTGTAGGAAAAAGAGGATGTGATCATTAAGTGTAAAAGAAAATGTGGCAGGAGAAGAAGGGCAGCGATGCTCGCTTTAATCTAACTAGTGGGGAAACAGCAGTATTGTAGATGTAGCTGTATGGAAGACTCCAGTGTTGGGTAACTTGCACTAATGTCACACCTTTAGTTTGCTGAGCAAACTTACCATATTCTCTTTGGTGCCCACAAACTCTCAGCAACATAAGAGAGTCAGGATTCAACCTCAGATCAAAGCCTATTCATGTTGCTGCTGTCTTATCATGTTCTCTTTATTTGCAGCACGCTCGTGGGATCACTCAAGGCAGGCATGACCTGAAATACCAAGGTGCTACATGTAAAATAATGGCTAGTCTTTGACAGCTAAGTCAGGAATTGTACACATTTTTAATATTCTGTAAGATTTTTTGCTTTTTGCCACTGTGTAGTCTTAAAGAATATATTTCAAAATCCTTATGCTATATCTGTGTGTCCCTGCATTTTAGAGAAACCCTGATATTATGACCATAAGGCACAGGAGTTAATCCATGTTAATCATTAACTGTTTCCAGAACAATGGCTTGTGAATGCAAATTCTTTGTGGCTATTGGACCTCATTACTGTGTTCCCATTGGAGCAGTGACCTCATCATTTTGGCTTGTATTGTGTTAACGCTAATGGCGCGGAAATGGAGGTACAATAAGTTTTTAAACATGGTTATGTTATTCTGTGAGCTTCAGTAGAGGTATTTTATGTTACACAATATTGCAAGACAAATGTCTGTAGCATGTCACTCTAATTCCTGAGTTGGAAGGCACGCTCCATGATGTATCCAAGATCAAAGATGTAATACCCTTTTGTATCTGCACACCACCTGAGGGGTGATGGTCTTATCAGAAAGGTGGCTTGTGTAGGTCATCTTCACAACAGTGTGGGTGTAATAATGGCAATGAGTATACCAGTACAACTGTTGGTAAAAATAAAATGAAAACTCTTCCATTCATCAGTCACACTAGTAAAACTGTCATGGGTAGACAAGTCCTGAAAAGGTACAGAAAGCCTAGTAACAGAGAATGGAAGGGATTTGGGAGGTTTTTTGGAGGTCTGTCATTGGTCATTTTGCACTACTTGATTAGCAGATCACTGTAATTTCTGTAGTAAATGTTTGATGAAGTGTTGGAGAGACACGGGAAAGTAAAGAAGAGCACCAAGCAATACATATCAGTTCTCTAGATCATGGTGATAAAAGTTGAAAGAGGGGGCAATGAAGAAGGGATGTTTTGAAAATAAACAGGAGGAATTAAAAACAGTGGAAGTGTAAGGCAGAAGAGAGCAAATCAGGGAGTTACTTGACAGCTGAGGCAGGTGAGAAGTGCCAAATACATGCCTCTAGACTGTCCACAGTTCCCAGTGGAGCCCCCAAGTAAGGGTGCAAATCAGTTTTAAATGTTTTCCATCAACATGCTTCCCATCCCATAGTCTGTCCCCAGACCCAGTTATCTACTGCTAGTCATCTAACAGCCCTTCAGGAGCCTTGGTAGGCAGCACAGGGAAGGAGCATTTGAGGCCATGGTTTCTGTGGCTGAAAAGACTGATTTCCCCTCATTTAAGGATTTATCTTTTTCACAGTTCGAAGGATGACTGCTCAAACGTTCTTAATCGTGTGTGTGCCTGCGTGATGGGAAACATGCAGGAGCATTTGGGGACTGTGGCTTTGGTACATGGCAAATGGCAATTAACAGAACAAAATCTGCCTCTGGCAAATTAACCTTGCACAGAACTCTAGAGGGTTTTTTCATTGGCTTTATTTTGAAGTGACTTTATTTGCTGAAATGCAGGAAATTGAGGTTTTAATTTCAAACCATTTGTGGGGATGAAGTTGTTCTTCCCTGCCATGTAGACTTTTTTTTCAGCCCTTCTTTCCCACTTCTATTTGCCTAGGCATTGGCCTGCATCCTTTCGTGTGTATTGCCTCTGATGTCTGACTCATTATGGCAACAGAAGTGTTGATGCCAGGCCCAGAAGCAGTACTTAAAAACCTGCTATTCTCTCTCCTTCAAGCTCAAAGCTAACCCAGTTTGTGGCAAATGAAAGAAATGCAATCATTTGGCACCTTGTCCATGCATCGGTTTTGAAACATAGGGCCTTTCTCCTCTGCTTTTCTGAGTATTTTTCTATCTGACTAGGCTGTCATGAAGACCACTAACTCTAGGCTGTGGAGTTTAATGCTTTGGAAGGAAATTACTGGTTTATTGCTTTCTTTCTTGGGTTGCCAAGTCTTCTTCCCCCCCCTCACTTCCCAGTACATTTCCCAGTGCCTCGTATCCAGGAATGGAGAGTTTCTCAAAATTCAAAGGGAGAAACAAACATACTTAGCCCTTATGTTTGGGATGGAGGGTGAATGGATAGGGCAGTGGGAGAAGAGGAAGGAAAAACAGGACTTGAAAACAAATGCAATATGAAAACTCAAAAATAGAAGTTACGTGAATACCCTCAAATACACCATTTAAAAAATAATGAAGGCTTTTTCTCTTTATTCATGCTTTGTTTAGTATTGGTATTGTGGTCATGAATACTCGAAATTGGCAAGGGCTGGGCATGGTTGTACCCAAACATTTGCAAGGACACATGGCTGAAAGCACCGAGTTGCTCCTACGCGTGATGAAGAGATCAGTACTGGCAGATTGCTGTGGTGCTTGGTGCCACCTTGAGTGAAGCATCACAGTTTTGTCACATGCCAAGGTGAGGAGTTGGAACCTTCTGAGCCCCCAAGTAAGGGTGCAATCACAGCTCAGAGAGGAAGGTGGGACAGATGTCTTTCATCTTCCTGATCCCCACTAACAGAAATCTAGGAAACAGTTCAAGCAGCTGGGTGCATACCCCTGCTTATTCCTGAAGGAAGAATAGGTAGTGAAGGAGAGGATATGGGAGACAGAAGAAGGTGATTCGGAGAGAGTGGAGGACAAATGAGGAGAGAAAGCATTGTCCAAGCTGTGACTGATATGCAACACTTCTGTTACCAGGGTGTGATGCACAAGGGAGAGAGGAAAAACAAGGGAGTTTCTCATAGAAGAATAAGAGCAGGAAGAGGAGTGTCCGGCCCAGGACATTTATCAGCCAATTTTACCAGCATGAGACTGGACTGCCTAGAGTTGCAACAAAGGAGAAAAAGCAGAAGAAGTGGTCTAAGATAAATGTCTCTGGAGTTGCTTTTAATTAGATCAAACAGTGAGAAACTAGTAGGTTTTGTACCCCTTTCAAGGTTGCAAGAAAGGCAAATGAAAGAAGCCTTGGTGTGTCTTAAAACCAGACTTCTTGCTCACTTTCAATCACCTTTGGGGTGAAGCAACCCTATCTGCCGATGGCAGTTGCATGGCCTTCACAAGCTGTGTGCTGCTTGGCATCACTGTCTATAGTCCTTATCAATGTCTCAGGAGAAATCCTTTCTTGCATCTTCATGCATAGCAAATTTACTTAAGCTTTGCATGTGACACCGGCAGTTTGTCTTGAGACAAGGTTGATGGACGTCTTGTGCAGGGCTGACCTGAGGGTCTAGCAATGCAGAAGCTGCTTGGGGAGGTGGACTGCCTTGAGGGACAAACCAGCTCTGGCCCCAGTTTTATGTCACCTGTGCCAGAGCCCTAGAAAACGAGACTTGCTCCTTCTGCTGCCTTCATCAAGGGAGAGTCACTGCTGGGAGGGAAAAGAGTCAGGCCTTATCAGCAGTGGGATGAAGGAAGTCTGGCTTTACAGCACCCTTGTTCTGTCTCTGTCACATCTGTTCCCTCCCTTTTCTGTGTCAAATGTGCTCTGGCCCTGAACCCTGTACACCACTGCCCCTTCACTGGGACAGCAGAGTTCAAATTTAGTTGTGCTTCTGGGATGTGTTCACCTCTTCTGGGTATAGAGCTCATGAATATGTCTATATGTGCCCAAGGATCATAGGTGGAGCAGGGCTACAGAATGCTGCCACGGTGACTTTTTCTATTCACTGGGACTGTTGACAGGAAGAAACTGCAAGCAGCCAGACCATATCTTCTTCTATTAAATGCTCTTCTCAGCAAAATATAGGATGAATTGCACAGTTTGACAACAGGATGGCTTTCGGGCTGTAAAGGTCTGGATAATTGCCAACAGACTTAGGGGGCAGAAGGGTTTGTTGGAGGAAATCACAACCTGAGTGGGAGTAATTTCAGAACCACTTCATATTCTTTTGTAGTTCAACTCCAGCCCCCTACCTTTTTCTGTCACTCACCGTTGTTCCAGCTTATTTTCCTTGGTTAACCCAGCCTAGTCCTGACATCCTGCTATAAGATCTTCTCTGATACAGCTGTAGCAGTAGTTCAAAAGAAGCAAGACAGGATGCTAATGGAGGAAATAGCCATCTATTTGGTCTGGCCTTCTGGTTTTTTATTTTGTTTTGTTTCTTCATTCGAGAGGAAAGTCCATGGTGAAATTGTGCTTCTATCTGTTATGCCTTTTCAAGTCATCATGTATCTGACTGGTTCTCAGGAATCCAAAAGTAGTTCCCCCTGATATTGCTGGTTTTGCATATGTTGTGGGAGATCTTCTAGAATTCCTGCTCTCTCCTAGAAAATCTTCATGACTCTGAGCTCTGTATTAACAGGGAACATTAAGGTCTCACGTACATCATTAGGGCACAGCAGCAGTCTTGGTGTCCTTGCTGTTTACTGAGAATGTCCTTTAAAAATACAACAGTAAGTTGGATGGCAGTTGACTACACAGAGCAAGGGGGCTTCCTATTTCTTCCATGAGGAAATAAAGCCAAATATGTGATGCAGATTATTCTGCTGGAAAGTTTTTAGCTCTCGTGCCCAGATTACTAGCATTTTCCCTCAAGGTGTATACATTTTGTAGCGAACACAAACAGCATGGCATGGATCACCACAGTCATCTCAGATGACTGCAAACAGCTGAGACTCAACTCTTCTTCCCTGGGTCTATTTGCTAAGCCATACTTTGTTGGCAAATTTAGTGGAGTCAATCCAAGTTGCATCAGCCCAGAACACGAGAATACTCTGCATGGTAGGATGCAAAATAAGAGGTGCAACCAATGGTCTTAGCTTCAGGGTTTTCTCTTTTCTTGCTTTTGGGATGTTTCTTGAAGTACTTTGCTTTGCAGTGGTAGGTAATAGGTGCTTTATAGCAGTAGATGCTTTCCACATGACTAATGTGACCTCTTCATTATCCAACCGAGTGCTTTCAAACTGATTAGGCCAGTACAATACAATTACTGACCATTTCTGCATACTGTTGTTGCAAAAAACGGAGAAATAAACCCAGTCTTGTGAGGCCGGCACTGAATACGCGACAGACGCAAGTTGGGGAACAAATAGTAATCGTTTATTTACAGCAACATTTACAGATTCTTTTGGATTGCTGGTGACAAATTAAAAAGCTACAAGTACACTAAAGGTTGTATAACTAATGTAATAGCAACAATGCACTATGAAACACGAACAGTAACAACATCATCAACTTGCCCACAGTAAACTCAGCTGCTTGGCAAATAAACAAGCTTGTTGAATGGAAATACAGTGGAGCAAAACCAAGAATACACTCAGGGAAACCTAGAAATGCACCTGAGGAAATATAAAATACACTCAGGGAGTATACACCTGAGGAGGAAAATATAGAATACATTCAGGGAGTATGAACCTGAGGAGGAAATATATCACTCAGCGTTAGCTGAGGTAAATAATCTTATCCACAAGGTGACCCGAGTGGTGAGGATGGAGAGGGAGCGAATTCATCAATCCATCCAGTCATTGGTATGGTTCCGAGTTAATTCTGTCTCCCAGGTAAGGGCTCCCACGTAAGTTACTTTGGCCAGCATTCCGACCAAGGGGGAAGGCTCTCATCACTCCATGGCTGGAGACTTAACTCCCCGTTTCTAGCAGGAATCTTAGAGGTTTTATTCCCTGATGCATGTTACAGCAGGCAGGAGGATGTCTGAGTGGATTAGACCACCTGGGGTGTTTGTCTTTAGCAGTGTTTCTCCTTATCTTTAGTTATTACTCAAATCTCTGCATTACATCACTGGGGCATACATGCGTGTGCGGATGACTATAGACAAATTTACCAGTTATGTTAATGTCACAGAGTCCATTAATTCACACCTGCATGGGTAGAGGTAATGGTTCCTTTTGTTTGGAGCGGAAAGAAATGGGGGACTGGGACCAAGAGGCCTCCACCTCATCTCACACTCCTCCAGACATCCAGATAACACCAGATATAGATTTAGTGATGGTTGTCACCTCCAGCGCTTGCCACCTCCAGTGCTTGCCACCTCGTCCAGTGCTGAGTTTCATGCTTCCAGGCATGCAGCTACATGGTGTACATGACTTGGACTTTGTGACTAACTTTTGCTCTCTCTCTACAACTGTTCTGTTGACTCAGTGAGATTTTAGACACACTTCAGGGAAAAGATTATCTTTTAGCACTATGTGAAACTCTTCTGTCATCCAAGCCAGAAGTTTTGTTACCCAGTTTTGTTTGTTTCCTTATTTACATTTGTCTATTTCCAGCTTAGGTGTGGGGTTTTTTTTTTCTGTTTGTGTTTTTATTCTGTTTTAAAACATATCAAAAATTGTCCAACATTCACAACATTTTTCAACTGTTTCATGTCCTTTCTGCAAAGCAGAAGAAATTGAGATAAATGGTTCTCTCTCTGAGGTTGAAATGAAGGGTAAACCTTTAATGTAAGCAAGTGCTATCTTGCCTACTCTCTATTAAAATAATCATTTATGCACAGGACTTTGAAAAACTACTCTAGGGTCAATATTTACCACCTTTCATTAAAAAAAAGTATTAATACTGATGTACTATGTGGAGGAGATTTGCCTAATACAAGTATCACAGTGCTTATGTTCAAATTATGATGAAAAATCCTGTTTGACTTTTCTGAAGCTTTCAGAGGGTGAAAATTCTTTGACTTTTTTTTGTTTCAAAATTATCCTATTGACCAGCAGATAAAAAAGTAGAAATATTATGAGTTTGCAGATTTTACTTCACTAACATACCAAAAATACTGAACGAGTATTGTGTTTAGGTACATTTGTTGTTTTAACAATGGTCACCCAGCTCTAGATAAAGCCTAAGAGATGGGGTAGCCCTTCAGAGATTTTCTGGGCTTCTGAGGACGGGGAGAGGAGGTAGTGGCATTTGTCCATGGCACTGGGGAGAATCTTCATGAAGGCTCAGAGTCTGTAGCCACGAAGAATGAAGAAATTAAGATCTGACAGACTTCATCTACATGAGGGTGATTGTGTAGCTTCTGTGTGTGACTGGTACTACTGCGGAGAACTGAAACTCTCACCATGACTTCCCAAAATGGTACCAAGCTTCTTGGACCTCACAGAGCTTAAGAGCCAGGCGAAGAGGTACTCCTGCAAGGGGCAATCTTGTTCTGTTGGCCAGGCAAAAACCTCTGGGCTTGTACCCTCTGTACAGCGATATTTCAGCAACCCCAGTATGTGAGAATGATTATAAAAAACCTAGGTGGACAGGTTAGCCCATGAGCAACCTGCCATGTGTTTGTGCCATGATACAGCATCAGAATAATTTTTGCATGAGATTTTGGATGTGGCCAAAGCCAGGAAGTGCAGCAGGCAGGTTCAAGCAGATTTTCTGTCCGTGGATGCTAATTAGTGCTGCTGACCTCAGTGGGACATCAAGATTTTTCTAGTTTATTCAGCAGCATGTGGGGTTCTCTCTACCTGACTCTAATTAGCCCATGTGCTAGTGGCCAAACTGGAATTCAGAAGAAAAAATCCTGTCCCTCCCTGTTTGGGAACTGAGAAGGCCATTTGAGGTGATGGGTTAACAAATTGAATCTAGATTTTCTTTTCAAATAACGTGCCCATCTCCAAAATATTGCAAATTAATCCAGATACTTTGATCTCTTTAGCTTCACAAACAAAGCTCATGTAATTCTGTGTCTCCACTTCCGGTATGACTGAGATTCCTAAGTTCTTAAACACTTTCTGCTGGAATAAAGCTCTTGGAGAATATTACTAAACATTTTAGTGTAAGCAAAGCCCAATATATCTTGCTGAACAATAGAAAAGCTTTAAAATTTTGGAAGTCCAGTGAGAGTAGAAGGACTAAGCTGGTTAAATGCTGTATCTAGAGTTGGGCAGAACAATCCAACTGTAACTGCTGAAAATGCAGTGTAGTAGCAGGAGGTTTTGCTAGAAGTATCCTGAAAGTCACATCTAGCTAGTTTTAGAGGGGAAAAAATTATAGTTCAGAATATGTAAATCACAGAAAATATGTCTTTTCCTTCACTCTTCCACCAGAGTGCCAGAAAGACCGAAGGTCAGATTTTCAGAAGAACACTGTGTTCACTAGCTCTAATTATCTACATAAGTAGCCATGTTTGCAAATGGTTAAGCACCAAGCAGCTCCCATGGAAACCATATCAGGTGCAAGCCAGTTTAAAAGTACAGCTGGCTCAAATACCTATACAACCATTTCTGAATTCAGAGACCTTCTAATAGTCAGAAGCAAGTTATTGGTTCTGAGGAGTCAAAGAAATCTAGATACGAATTTCTTGAAGTAGTTCCTCGTGATTCTTTGACTCTTCTAAACATATTGTCAAAAAGGTATCAAAAATGGCTTACACAGGATTTAGATGGTGTTTTTTTAAATAAAGAAATCTTGAGAGGAAAAGAAGTCAGTAATTTAGAGATTTGTTGAGTAAACCAAGTCAAGTTACCAGCTCAGTTCTCACAGGCAACTTTATCTGGGAAATCCCAGGAGCGCCAACAACCAGTCCTCAGAATAAGAAATCGATATTTAAACTCACAGGGATTTATTCTTAAAATTGCAGAACTGTGGTTTTCCACCTAAATTCCAAGTTTTTACAGAGCAGTTATTTAAGGTTTCAAACTTGTCTTCCAAACAGTAATTTTCAACCCCTCCATTCCAGCATATGGAGGAGGAAACTCCAAACTCCAAACGCACTAAGTATCATGGGGCTGTGAGATTTGGCAACTTTGTTGTCAACATGTTACTGTCAAGGCCAAATCCGTAGGAATGACCTTGAAATAAAGGCCCTATTATCTCTCACCAGCTCTTCAAACTATCCATCCTCCAAGAAACTTTGCAATTGGAATTGGATGCCCGGCTGCTTGGAAAGAGATTAAATTGTTCACAGCTGCCTGGGAATTAACAAACTTCCCCCTCTTTACGGAATGCAGCATATTTCTGAGCCAGGTGGAGGATACCATGTGAGGTTCTTGTAGGACCTGGAGTTGGCACAAAGAACAACATTTTCAAGTCTGCACATACATTTGAGTTACCAGGGCTCAATAATAATTTTCTGGCAGATTAGTCCTGCCCTACAGCAGGTTTCTATGATCACTAAAGCCAGAATGAGAGCAATGGGTCTGGATTTCACACTTTATATCCTTCCATACCATAGCTTTGATTTTAAAAACTGCCTTTTTTTCTTTTTTTTCAATGACATCAATCAGCAAGTACAAGTCTGACAAGACACAGGTAAACAGCAGAGTAAACTGCAGGGACAGGTCTGTAAGAGGCCAAGTGACACACTCATAACTTGGAGGAAATTATTCAGAATAACTTGATAAACCTCTGCCAAGATTACTAATGGAGAGATCGTGCGCTGAAAATTGCAAATGTGACCTTGTTTTGTCCAAGGCAAAAGAAGCGCTTACAGGTTCTTTCTTGCTTATTTTAACAATGCTCAGTGATCCTAAAAAACAGAGTCTTTACTAACAAATAAGTACCTGCTAGTAATTGAATCAGTCCATGAATGTGCAAATTGTTGGCTCTGAGGGTTTTTCAAATTACTTTTATTTATTTGATGACACCTTTAGTTCTGTGAAAATAAACTGAATTTTAGCGTTGATTCTCAAATAAGGAAACTTTGAATCAGGCACAGCTTAATCTTTCATGGGTAGAAAAAGACAAGGCTATTCAAAGCAAGGTACAACTCAGGGATGGACAAAAAGTGTTGCACTTAAGCATTCTCAACAGTTGTAGAAGTTATTCTTTTTTCATACTGGTACATACACATATTGGTGCTCAACAGCTGGTAGAAAGTATTTTTAATCTGTTTTAGTATTACCCGATACTGAAAAAAACAAGAGAGACACATCTGATGCACTCAATCTTGCACTCAATCTTTTCCACAAAACTTTGTAAGACTTCTTTATCTTAAATAGTTTCTGTTTTTCTTCTTTTCTAGGTTTTACCTTCTGTAACTTAAAATACAGCACTTCACTGTACTTAGCACTTTCAGGTCTCTTTTACGTCATGGCCTCTGGCTTTAAACCTCAAATGCAAGGCCTGACAATATCCTGAAGATTTTTTCCCCCAGTTTTTATCTGAAATTACATACACTAGTGACGTTTAGTTTGTGAAAGTGCTTTTACATGAAGGATCGATCAAATCAAAATAAGCATGCAAATTTTCTTTATCTATTAATAATCTGTCACATGTTCTACAACTTTTTTCTTTATATGAATCAAATCATGGTCTGATAAAAGATGTGATGGGCAGCTAGAGGTGAACAGGTTATACTTCCTTATACCTGTATTATTCTTCCATATGGTCTATGATTTTGTTCTCTTTTACTCAAATGCTGTTTACAAGTTAGTGTAATCAGTGATGCAAACCTGATTTAAGCAGCTTCCATGCGTTTAGATCTCATAGGATAACTATCAACACTTTAGCATCTTGTACATTGAGAAGAGAATGTGGCATTGTTTATTAGGGCCAGAAAACATTGTAACCAGATAACGTTTTAAAAGAAAATAGATGCAAGATTTGCACAGGTCATATTTGCCAGCATCATGGGGGAATGAAGGGAGGAATACAAAATTTAAAGTTCTGTTTAATTGTAGGTTACTGTTTCAGCAGCAACAAGGTGGATCTGGGTGACAGCCTGAGCAGGGCTCTGCCACTCTTTAAGAGTACGGTGACACTCTCCGTGGGCTTCATTTGAACTCACCCAGTTTTAAAGTGACTTGGACTGGGTTTGTGTCAACCCAGCTGAGACAACTCAATTGAGAAAAGAAAATCCAAGTAGACAGGTCATTGGTGCTGGGGTTTTTGCTGCATAAATACCTGAAAAGGAATTTCCAAATTCACTATGACACAGACATAATACTGGTAGAAAAGGGGAATAATCAGTTTACTTCAGTCACTAAGTCAAAACAGAAGTATATTGACAGTGAATGCATGGTATAAAGAGGCTTTAAAGTCACTAGCCGATGGTCAGAAGAAGATTCCCTTTTCCAGGCTGTGCTGAAGGCCAGCTGTTGCCTTGTCCCTCAAGGATCCCCAGCTCTGAGAAAAGCCTAGAGTGAATAAGTTTTTTGGGGTGTAAAGCCCTACCCCTGGCCCTGCATGGGCATCAGAGCACTCAGCACACCTCATGTCAACACAAAAACTTCAGGTCATGCAATGGGGATGGAAAAGTAAACAAGATCAAATCCATGCGTTACAGAAAAAAGGTGACAAGTGCATTTCTTCAGCATCTCAAAAATGACATATTTGTTTGTTAAAATGTAAGGGCTCAGGGTTTTTTTCATTTTTTCTTAAGGAAATACTTAAAAAGCCTTCTCAGCCAAACCCTGTTGTCATATAACCAGTCATCATAGTCTTTA
The DNA here is from genome assembly GCF_000695765.1 of Mesitornis unicolor. Lineage (NCBI taxonomy): Eukaryota > Metazoa > Chordata > Aves > Mesitornithiformes > Mesitornithidae > Mesitornis > Mesitornis unicolor. Next base: position 4,921 of record NW_010205180.1, on the reverse strand, counting down.
TCCAGCCCAGTGTGACTTCCAGCCTGAATTTCTAGTTCAAATTAAATTTTTATTGGAAGATTATGAATGGAAAAATAGAATTTCAAGAACTCCAAATCCAATACAGCATTAATTTATGCTCTATTACATAGTACTGAAAACACACTATAAACTGAAAACTTGCACTTGCACAGACCTATAACACCTATAAACAAGGCTTTGTGGTTTCACAGGGATCTCTCTTCCGAGTTTCTTTTCTTGAGCTACTGGCTTGGTCCTTCTAAATTTCCCTCACCTTCGCCTAGAATTTATGGACCCAGTTGAGAAGGACTAAAAATGAACCAAAGCTATCAGCCTGGATGGAAAGAACTGTTTCTTTCCACGGAGGATAAACATTATGTCACTAACATGCCAGGTTGCTCGGTGTCAGTAGTTCTTGGAAACAACCGGACAACTGCTAGAGCAGCTCTAAGCAGCTACTACCATGTCTCACAGCCCAGCCAATTTGTTTCAAGTGCCCTCATCACCACAGAAGCGAAGACAAACAGAAACTGAAGCGCAGCTAAATAAAACATTAATATATCTCCTGTCAACTTACCTCCAGCGCATTTTAAAAGACCCTTAAAACCTTTACGCAGTGCAATGCAATTTATTACCTGCCTCTCTCCAAGCTGTCTGACTACATAGCTCTTCTGTATTTTTGGAAGCAAAAATGATCCAGCTGCTTGTCACTGAAAATAACGATGATTCACGAAGTCTTGACTTTTAATTTGCCAAGCACTAAACTCATGCTTTCTTACAAAGATGATGACTCAGGTTTTATCCAGTTTGTTTTGAAAAAGGAGCAATGGGGAAACAAATCCTGTCCTCAGCAACAACAATATTGCTTTTGTAAAAGAAAAAAAAAAAGAAGTCAAGTGAATAACGGCAAATATCTGCGGGAAAAAAATACGACCATACTTCAGGAATACGCTTTCGACTGGCACTGTGGAGCTTTGTGAGAGGGCTGGCTTGTTGCTGCCTTCACATTTCAAAACGTGTCGGTAGTAGCTGGTGCTTTGATATGCGCAACTACCACTAACATTTCATAATATGACAATCTAGGAAGTGAAATAGCTTTTGTATTTTAAAATTCATTAAGAACAGCTGCAACTTAGTGCTAATGGATATATCATTACTTTCTTAAATCAATGTCGTCTTTGTTGAGTTATATAAAGCCATTTCCTTGCCACGCAGACAGGAGACACTAATCTAAAAAAAAAAAGGAAAAAAGAAAAGAGATTTGAAGTCTATTATAGCACATTATATGTCAGGATCTGCTGTCCCTAGTATCAAGAAGTAGTGAAACAATGAAAATATTGAATGTGCAAGTAAAAGAGTAAAATAAAAAAGAAATTAGTATTTGAAATGACAGTTCTGAAATGCTAAAAATGCTTATCTCAAAACTGTGTATTTCTGGGTGGGAGAAGGATTTCTAGGACATGCTTTTTCCCTAAGTGAATTTTCCAAGAGTCCCAAGCATTATTTCCCTTCTAGTTCTGTAGTGTCAATATTAATTTCTCATACCAATTTCCACATAGCCTGCCTCTACATTGAAAATATCTTGTGTTTAGAAAACATATTAACACATTTTAAGAACATGTTTATTGGATTTAAAGGAACAGTAAAACCATACATGGAAAAAAAGAAGTATTTTCTTAAAAAGATGCCATGCGGCCTTAGGGTTAATGAACAAGCTTGTTTTAAACACTGTTATTTAAAAATCTTTTCTAGATGCCCAGACTGGATCCCAGGGAGGAAATGAGTCCAATGGATTTTCTTTGCTTCTTGGCTTTTGGGGGATATTCTGGTTTAGTTTCTAGTGATGCTTCATGGTGAAACACCTACCAAGAAACTCCAAACCAGGAAGGCTTTAAGTGAAATAACCACTTACAGAGGCTACAGGAGAAGTAGCCTGTGTTAGTCTGAAGGAGAGTAAGGCTATGGAGAGCTTTAGCACAACAGTTGGATTGTCAAGGAGCATGGCTTTAGCAAGCTTTCTGCTTGCCATGAGTGAGAACAGGGTCCAGAGGGAAAAGTAGCTTGAATAAAGAAGCGAGGAATGGCCTGAAACTACTTGGTAATGTGGTTACAAGCACTACCTTTATTGTAAACCAACTGTCTCATGGAGAAGGTTTTTTGGTTTTGGTTTTTAACATGGCATGCTTAATTCTGTGGCACCTGAACTGATATTCAAGTATACAAAAGGAAGGATAATCCAGTTCAGGGTTGCAAGTTTAGCAGGGCAGGTGCATTGTTAGTGTTCTGTAGGTATTATATCTTCTTTACTGGCAGCAGTAATAAAAAGTATTCTACAAATATGGACAGGACCTATATTAGAATCAGTCTCAAACCTTGAGTCCTAGGGGAGGGTGCTGTCTATGCTTGTGCGGAGTTCTCAGCAGGATAAAACTCTGATTCGTGACATGGAGGGTGGAGTAGGTGTCAGTTTAATGTTATCATGCCACCTTCCATCAGACAACCTTGTGAGACTCAGGCAGTTTTGGAATGCAGTTCGATTACCTCGTCTAGCTTGAGAGCTTGAACAATAGGATTTAAACTTCTGGAATACAACTGACTAAGCTAAATCTTATCTTTAGGAATGTAGGCAGATAGGTAAGTTAACATATACGTATGTGATTAACTTACATATGTATATACACATACATATAGATTATACAGGTATATATCTTATGCGGGTGTCTTCCCAATTATGGTTGCCTGCAGCACTCTAAACACCTCACTCGCTACTCTCTGAATTTCCCCTGGCTGCTGAGGTGCTTCCAATTGATGTGTGTAATATGGATGCTCCATATATATTTTTCCCCTTTAACCTCACTGCAAGTTCTTCATGTCCTTTAGACTTACTATTAGTATACTGGGCTCCATATTCATCTCCAAGTCTGTCAACACAGTTCACCTCCTGTAATCAGGAAATGGTGATTAAATGAACATCCAAGTACAGAAGCTGTCAGCTTGGTGTTCATCTTTTTTAAAGTTAAAAAAATCAAATGTTCAATTACCTTTTGCACTCATGTGGCTCTGAAAAGCTCTTCTTAAAAAAGGGACTTCATATCTATGATCTTAAGACAGAAACAAGTTCAAAGGTTAATGCAAATCGTGTAATTTTTAACATTTATGGAAACAATAAAGGAAAAAAGTGATCCCCGTAGAAAAGGTATATGCCACAAGCCCTGCAGTTTTCTATCTTCTAAGGTGAGTTGTTATAGCTTGTAAAAGAAGCTTGTCTGGGGCATTTAGGTTTCAACCACAGTACGGTTCTGGTGCTTTTAGCTATCTATTTCAGCATCTGCTCCATCTCATTGGAAGGTCTTTGAGACTTTGTTTCAGGATTGGGTTGCAGATATAGCATATGACAGAAAAAAAAAAGTTATATCCTTTCTGTGTGCATAGGAAAAAAAAAATCTCTAGAATATGTATATATGCCATCGAGCTAAGAGGGAACATAATCCACTCTCAAACTACAGAGTGAGCACAACTTATTTAGTGCCTGCAACAACTTTGACCTCCGTGTAATTACTCCAAGCTTACATCAATATAACAGTGCCCGGTTTCTTTTCAATTATTTTCTGGGAGTGGCAGGCTCTCTTCCTGGAGCGCTTATTTGTTTCGAATTGGTCTAATTTGCTCAACAATTTGTGCATCCTTTCTTTGGTATCCCACGTTTGCCCGGACGGCGAGGGTTGGGGCTGCTCCGGTCCATGGCCGACGGCCTCCGGCCCGAGGGGGCGGCTGAGGGGCTCGGTGCCGGTGCTGGAGATGGGCAACACCAAGCACCCCCCCGCCCCCAGGTAACCACCACGGCTGGGGCCAGGTGCTGACCAATTGCCTACGGATGAGTAAGCAGCTCAGGCCAGCAGCTCTGCAATTAAGGTTATAATTTTAGGTGTAGCCAGTAGTCATAATGAATATTTATTTCAACGTAGCAAATAAAAGAAATCGCTCGGATAAGAGGTATCGGGAGGTTTGTGTGGTGTCGGTGCTGCCGGCGGGGAGTTGGTGGGGTACGGCCACCTCGTCCCCTCC
>NW_010205180.1:0-279 GCF_000695765.1 Mesitornis unicolor | reverse complement strand
CGGGGCTTCCGACCGGCTCTTCCCAGGCGGAGTCCGAGCCGCACGGATGCAAAGCCCCCACCGTCCATCTCGAACCGAGTCCCACAACCGAAATCCAGGCGCCCCGCTAAAGGTGCGATGCCGCGGTGGTCCCGCAGGCGGGGGGCCGGGTCCGAGTCCACTCGCATCTCGTCGAACGCAGAGCCGTTCAGCTGGACAAGCATAGCCCAAGCTCTTTTGTTGTTTGATGGGTTGGTTTGGGGTTTTTTTTTTAGTTTCGGGCTTTTTTTGCCCTTTCTT
>NW_010205179.1:18331-23547 GCF_000695765.1 Mesitornis unicolor | reverse complement strand
GTTGGACTGGATGAGTTTTCGAGGTCCCTTCTAACTCTTTAACATTCTGTGATTCTATGAACATGTCTATGTGTTATCCCTTTTATAATCTGATGCTGGGTACTGTACTTCCTTGCTGTTACAGAGGGGATCCAGAGTACTATGACGAGGTAATACAGTATAGCAAGGCAAAGATTTCTAAGTTGGATATGAAGGATGTTGCACTTGTACAGATTGCTAGTCAGTGAGTTCTAGGTTCTCAGCAGCAGTACTATGAATTATTTACTGGAGTGGAAGTAGCAATTTCAATCCTGCAATTTTATTTTCATAGTGATGGTGTCTGGGATCCAGAGAAGTGGCATGCATCTTTATATCCAAGCTCAGGAAGAACTTCACCAGTAGAAAGCTTTAAAAAAGATTTGGATTCAGATCGGACTTCTCTTATGCGTAGGATAGTCGGTAAGCGTGTTCTTATAGCACAAGACTCAAAACTCAACACAGGCTGTTGGCAAAGCCTTTTCTTTGAGATGACACAAATGAGACTAAAAGTCTCTCTGAAAACTGACTCCTTAGAATAAGTGTCAAGGAGCTGTTGGTTCCTCCAACTATAGTCCAGTTTCTGGTAACTTATTTAAGATCAAACTTAAGTAGCAGTCAGTTATGCTGCTATTTTTGCTATATAATAGTAAGTACATATTTAATAATGGGGGTGCAGGGCACAGTTTCCCTGTGATTCAAGACTGAGTACTTTCAAGTTCTGTAGTGGGAAATTAGGTGCTTCCTAGGAGACTCCAGTGATTCTTCAGTATCAAACTGTAAATTACTTTTTTTTTCTCTGCAGTTCCTGTGGCCTGAGGTAGATTAGCCTCGCAAAAATAAACCACGAGTGTTTTCCTTCAAAAAGCTCTGGATAGCAAGAAGGCCATGGAACAGAAGGCTATTAAATAGATAACTAGCTTGAATTTACTAATACATTAAATTCACTGCTTTTTCTGTGGTCTTTGTCCTCTAGATCCAAGAGAGCGAGTGAAAGAAGATGACCTGGATGTAGTCTTAAGTCCACAACGACGAAGCTTTGGAGGCGGCTGTCATGTGACTGCAGCTATCAGCTCACGTCGAGCCGGGAGCCCGTTAGAAAAGGAGAATGATGGTGTCCGTGTTATTGGTGGCCGTAGGATTGGCAGTGGAAGAATTATCTCTTCTCGTAACTTTGATAAAGACCACCGGGGTGGTGAAAAAGACATACGTGATTCTAGAGATGCAAGAGACCGAGATCGTGAAAGGGACTACAAAGATAAACGCTTCAGGGTTCGTCCTTTCTTTTTCTGATTGCGTAATTAGAGTTCTTGGACACTTTGCACTGAAAGCAGCAGGGGCTGGTTAACTGCATACAGCAGCTACGTGTTGCACACAGGGCATTTCGTAAAAGCACCTTTATGGTGAAAAGAGCAAGCACTCAGTGCTTCAAAAACTCAGGTTTTCAATCCTTCAGACAGCTCAACTGGGAGGCATCTCATACTGTGTATTTTACAAAACCTTGCCTGTGGTAGAGTTAATAGGAAGTTATTCAAAAGTTCATTTGTAGTTCTTTACCTAGCAGTTGTCAAAGAACATTGTCTTTAACCTCAACAGATGGAAGCTTTCCATGCTTTCTGACATTTTTAATGTTTTGTTTGTTTTTTTCTTGAAGGAGGAACCACTAGCCTATTTCTCAGGATACAAAACTGAGTTTATACAGGCACTTGGAGACTAATAGCCCTCAGTGTAATGAAGCGGAAATTCAGCTGTGAAATTTAAATTTTGAAAAGTTTACTGAGTGTGCAAACAAATCTTAGAGAGAGAGGAGAGAGAGAGAGAGAGAGAGAGAGAGACAAACCCCAGACAACCCAGAAGTGGTGTGAAAAGGTTGTAATTTGCTTTGGAGGTCAGGGAGGAATCTTATTGAAACAACATTTTATGGTTAATGTTTTTAATATCCCACTTCAGAGGGAATTTGGTGACAGCAAACGTGTCTTTGGGGAGCGAAGAAGGAATGACTCTTACACTGAAGAGGAACCTGAGTGGTTCTCTGCTGGTCCTACAAGTCAGTCTGAAACCATCGAACTCACAGGCTTTGATGACAAAATTTTGGAGGAAGATCACAAAGGGAGAAAACGTACGAGACGACGCACAGCCTCACTCAAAGAAGGTAGTGGCAAATTTGACAGAAGCTTTGCTTGTCTGCTCATATGGCATATTGCTGGATATAGAGGTGATGCTTACAGATCCAGGCAAGTGTAAAGAATAATGCAGTGTACCAACCTTTATCTTAAACTTGCATAGCTTTGGTCATCCTGAAGCAGAAGATATAAGGCCCATGATTGAGCTTTCAGAGTGAAAATACCTTCAAGTGAAAATACTATTTTTTCCAAAAGCAAGGCAGAACAGGGAGGCTGGAAAAAACTTTTATGGATGCTGAATGGTATCAGGAGTTTCTGGGCTGTTAAAAGCATCTTGTCCGTTTCTATATTCTACTGCACACTAAAGGCTCAGTTTAAGCTAATGCTCTGAGGTACTGGAAATATTTTTTCTTTATAGTAATGCTAACATTAGGACCACCGAGTTGGAATTTGGAGACTATCTACATTTGTCTGCAGTCATGGGACTTCAAGTCTACAATTATTATTATCACTGCAAAAGCTGTAGTACAAGCTTCTCTGAGGCAAGAGAGAAGATGATTTCTTAGCACTAGAAATTCTGCAGGTGGATAATGTAAGCCTGAAGAACTCAGGCTTAGTTGTATTCACTTAAAAGGTAGTACAATTTCTAACTCCTAGGCAAATGCATTGACCTAGGCTCTGTTCCTGCAGGAAGCAAGTCAAGTTCAGTGACTCAGCAATCACTTGTTTTTCTTTTTAAGGGATAGAATGCAATGGTGGAGTGGCAGAAGAGGATGAAGTGCAAACTGTCCTTGCCAATGAAACTCCGGCAGATCAAGAAGTTCCTAGGGAAGCTGTTCTACAAGAACCAGCTCCAGGAGAGTTTGACTTTAATGAGTTCTTTAACTTGGATAAAAGTGTACCTGGCCTGGCTTCGGTAAGGTTTGGTTTGGTTTGTTTTGTTTTAAATTGGCTGTATTCATAAGTTGTGGTGGTTTTTTTTGCTGCAGCTGCATTCACTGAAAGCTGAAACTTGTGCTTTGTGAAAGTTGCTTCATGCAGTGTGTAAATCTAAAATGAATTTGCAGAGATTAAGCTTTGTAGTGTTAGGATGTGACTTCTAAAGTGTCATCCTTGGGACTGGCTCCATCTCCAAAGAGTATGAGGCAAACTAGCTGATGATTTTTCTTTTGATCACTACTTGAAGACTCAAAATCAGCATCTTGAATGGATCTTCTTTGGAAGTGTTACAGATATGTTCAGAGAAGATTCACTGTGCAAATTTAGTATAGCTGAAAACAACCTTTTGTCTGGGGATCTTAGCAAATGGATGTTTTGTGCAAGCTTCCTGGGAGGCAATAAGCCTGGAGGCACCTGATGAATATTGTTCTCGAGATATAGTTGCATAGTTATCAGTACCAGTGGTGCGGCTAGAAGGATGTATGGTTCAGAGGGTTTGAATCTTTATTACTTAAACTTCAGTGGTTAATTCACTGTTTAGAACTATTACTACTGAGTTGGAAAAACAAACATAGCCTATAGATTCACTCAAAAGCATGTTCAAACAATGTTATTGATGTGACCAGTAGATAACCCTGTGTATCCTAACTCGTATGTGGAGTGCTACTGATGCCTAGGAGCTAGTAACAAGCCTGTGAAGATGACTGACACTTGCACCACAGGTTTCTTCCAATAGTGAATTTTGACTTCCAGCCATGATTTGCTGGGGATTCTGGTACTTCTGTTGGTAGTGTGCAGTTCTTGAACCTCTGCTCTCTAGAGGTAGTAGTGGGTGGCTGATGTTCGCTGTTAGTCTGAAAGGTGTAACTGATTTGTATCTTGGGAAATACATAGTGAAGAGTTTGTTCTCCCTACAAAAGATCTAAATGATGTTTCTTTAGACTTGCAGATATGCTGAAAATCTGATTATCAAGATTATGACTCCTTTCAAAAGCAGGAAATTTTTAAGTCAAAATACCTGTTGATGAAACTTTAATGGGCATGTTTCCTGACATAAGTGTCTTAATTCTACTGATGTGTTACATTTAAACAATCAAAACCAAATGGATCAATACTCTCTTGTGTTTGCTATTGTAAATAGGGTTGAGTGCCCCTTCTTTCAGAGAAGACAGCTCCTGTGGCAGAAAGAAGCTGTTCTTCCTCTTGTCAAAAAGTAAATGAGCTGCAGGGTGAAACTGCATCTGTGCCTGTTAGCACCCAGTTAAAGGCCTGCTCATCTTGCAGTATATGAAAAGCCTTAGTTTGAGTTAAAATCTATAATTGCAAGTATTTAAAAACCAGTGTATGATTAGCAAAGAAGCAAACAGTTGCTGTAAACTGTAGTGACTCTGACAGACTTACTCTATGAAGTTACCACTCGCTGCTTGGTGACTGCAGCCCTGCTTGGAGGGGAGAGGGTGGTAGCTGCCAGTATTTTGCTGGTGATGCAGACTCTGTTGACTTGAAGAATGCAGCCCTCTGATTTCCGGAATGGTTCAACTCGTGAAGTGCAAGAAAGTAGCCCTTAGCTCCTGGCCTTCTCCCCCAGCCCTTGTGGGATGCTTGCAAGTTGGAGTAGTCCTTGCACTTCATTCCAGGCAGTGTCCCTGACCAGTGCTGGAGCTGAACTGAATCAGAAAATCCAACAGATCAGAGTATTTCTCCTGTACAGTGACAGGGACCAGCCTTGAGCAATCTGTCAGAATTGCTGGTTGTTGTTATGACTTGTTTTATTTTTTGTGCAAAACGCATCTATTTTTTTTTTCACATCCACTTTAAAATGGTGTAGTTAATGGTCTTTGGATGCTCTGATTATGCTGTTTCAGTTACAGTTTTACTCTGAACAAATTATTTGGTATAAATAGAAAATATGTATGGTTATGCTAACTGACTACGTAAGTGCTGCTGTATTGGAAGGAAAAAAGGCAGTTCAAAGCTTCTGAATTCTGGGTGCAGCATCTAGTTGTCTGTAGCAGAGCAACCGTGGTTGCACAGTAAAGCTTCCCAAAGATGTTGCTGATCTTGCTTCTGTTAAGATTATTTTGTTGTTGTTGTTCTTCCTATAATCTAGATGATAGAAGACGTGCTGGGGGAAGGCTC
>NW_010205179.1:655-18321 GCF_000695765.1 Mesitornis unicolor | reverse complement strand
AGCAGGTGGTTTTCTAATCCTAGCCGTTCTGGAAGTCGGTCAAGCAGCTTGAGATCTACACCACATGAGGAACTGGAGAGGCTAGCAGGTAAGACTGCTGCACAGTGCAGTGTCAGACAGCCTCCTTCTGTATTCCTTCCTACTCATTCAATAAGAACATGGCAGATAAAGCTTTAGGAAAGTGAATTCTCTCACTGTTTAAACACTTGACATTCTTTTGGAGGCTCTTACAGTAAGCAGCTATATTTTTTTTAATAGATGTACTTGTCATGCTTCCTGACAACTTTCCAGCTGATCTTGGGCAAAGGGTATTAGGCAAAACTTTTTAGTGACGTGTTGAAGTTGGTTACCAGTGTATGTTCATCTTGAGACATTGAGTTGGTAAACTGATGTCGCAGTGCTCCTGGTTTTGCTGTTTCAGGTCTAGAGCAAGCCATTCTCTCCCCTGGCCAGAACTCTGGAAACTACTTTGCTCCCATTCCATTGGAAGACCACTCTGAAAACAAAGTGGACATCCTAGAAATGCTACAGAAAGCCAAAGTGGACTTAAAACCTCTTCTCTCAAGTCTTTCAGCCAACAAGGAAAAGCTTAGAGAGAGCAGTAAGTGCCTCTTCAGATATTGTTGAGTTCTTGTGATGCAGTATCTTAAGGCAAGAGGCTTGGTATTCTGGAAACCTCAACTGCGAAGTCCAGGAGTAGGAAGTATTGTAGGTTTACTTACACTACTGAAATCCAGTAATCAACAGATCTCAGTTGTGTCAAAAGCATCACTGACTCTTTTCATCCTGATCGCAGGATGACATCAGGATTCTATCAGGCCACTTTACTGGCCAGTAATAATCATAAGTTACAATTATGCAAATCTTGGATCTGAGTTTTCAGCTTTGTCTATGGCATTTCTGTAAGTTTTTAATACCAGAGGCTGGTAATGTCAGCTGTGAAACTATGCAGCATTTAAACTCTGGCTTTACCGAAAACTTGGTGTAAGTCATTCTTGCAAGCATCTTCAATGGATCATATTGTTCCATTAAGTATCAGTATCTAAAGAGATGAACAATGGCTTGAGGATGTCAGTTCTTTCAAGTGTATACTGTAAACTTGAACTTCTCAAGACTGTTGCTAGCACTTGAAGCATAGTGGTCTGTGCTCACTGTTCAGTGCATTAATTAGATAATTAACACAGAGCTACAACATAGGAACAAATTTGTCTTAGTTATGCTGCCTTGGCTAGAATCGTGGGATTCCAGGGAACTTGGTTAAATTCACTTTTGCTGGCATCAGCTGCTCTAAACAGAGTTTAGGGCTGACTTTAAAGTCAAGACCATCTCCAAGTTAGGGATTTGCATGTTTGGGACTGTAGCATGCATGAAGGGTACAAAATGCATGTGTTCTTTGAAATCTCAGAGTCTAATTCTGAATTGGTTTCTTTTTGGCAAGCAGCATGTACTGCCATGTAAACTGGACTGAACAAAAAGTAATGCTACTCTGATTTGTGTGAAGTAGCTAGGAAGGAAAGCATCCAAGCACTGCAAATAATCTTAAGCATCCAGTCTGGGAGCAGAGTGTTGGCTAACACGTGGAGAACTTTCTCTGAAGTTGACTTTAAACTACAAGTCTTTTCTGTGTTCTGCTTAGTTTGACTTTCCTCCTAAAAGCTTTTTAAACTTTGATCCTCACAAACCAAGAATGAAGCAACAAAAAATTGTGAGGGAGCTTCCATTCACTCAAAAGTACCTCATGTGGCTTCTGTATTCCCATAAAATGCTGTACAGTTCTTCAACTGTTTCAGGTCAATTTCTCTTCATCAACATCATGTTTTTTCTCATGTTCCATACTGCATGTCTGCATCATTGTTTCTTTTCTCCACTTTCTTGCCCAAACTTCCAGTAAATCTCATTTCTTTGGGCCAACATCTGCTACAGCAACCCATGGCATGCTCCTCTCTCTTCTTCCTCTTCTCTTAAGGTTTCATACCTTGTGGTGTGTGTGTAAGCTGGTCCATAAAGCATGTCTAGCCTTGATGTCAGGCACTGACAGATAGTTATATATGCATACACAGGAAAAAAGTACTAAGTAAGACTTGTACCTTATTCTGGTTATGCCAGTGAAATCTTTCTATAGAGGCTTAAATTTCTGAGCAAAAAATCTACTTCAAAATGTATACACACCAAACTGTGTAACTGAATCTCCAAAGTATGTAAATTTTCCAGGTATGTATTCTTTCTGCTTATAGCTTCAGGTAATTTCATGTTACTTACGCTGTGGCTGGAAGACCATCTGGTCTCCTGGAGTATGAGATAAATGGTACTTTCCTAATTGAAAAAGAACAAACTCGGTTGTCAAGATGAATAGTCTCTATTAAAAGCAGGTTAAGTTGTAAAATGTAGTAACAACATGTGTAGGATAAATGAAAGGTAGTGAGAACTTACCAGTTGAAACCAAAGCAGATTCCTGTGGAGTCTTACACGCCTATAGATACACATGCAATAGTCCTAATTTGGATATTAGAGTATCAATCTAAACACAGTTCAGACATAGTTTGACGGCTAGTATGAATATCAGACGTTAGGTTTCTGGCTGTTCGTTGTTTTCAGATAACTTGTGTTCAATACTTGCACAGGAATCATTAGCTCGCTTATAAACAGAGAACCATATCAGTATTTTTCTTGTATTTCTCAGCACATTCAGGAGTTGTGCTTTCAGTGGAAGAAGTTGAAGCTGGGCTAAAAGGCCTGAAAGTGGATCAGGAGGGAAAAATTGCTACTCCATTTATGGCTGAGCAAATGGAGGAAGCATTGAATGTCACTGGCTCCAGACAGATCAAGAAAGATGGAGATATGACTGCATTTAACAAACTAGTCAGCAGCATGAAGGCAAGTGGGACTCTACCTTCACAGCCCAAAGTCAATGTAAGTAGCAGCTGCCTGGGGGTTATGAACTGGAAACCCCTTGCATGACCTTTCTGATAACATGTGAGCCATGACTCCATACGGCAGCACGATATCAAATATAGGCTTATGTTTAGAATGTTGTTGCTTGGAGGGGGAAGTAAGGGAGGTGCTTTGGTTGTTTTTCCCTAGACAAAGTAATTAAAAGTGGGGCTTTTTTCAGTTCAGTGTTCACAGGGTTGATTTCACATTAAGGTTCTGAAAGTCCCAGAACTCTCATACTATGCAAAGTCTTAATTGCCACCTTGAAAGTGAACCAATGTGAATGTCTAATCCAGTTGATTAATATCTGGACTTGAAGACTATAAATACTTGTGCCCCAGAAAGGTCCTGTGTGATGAAAAGGCTGAACCTTCTACTATAGAGGACATATTGATTAGTGTCTGAGATTCTCATACACTTGAACTCATCTTGTGTGAACCTTATTAAATAGAAACTAATATATCTGTAGGAAAGGTACTGTCTAGATAACAGAAATCACCAGTCCACTCTTTATGGAAGGACTCATTAGTGTGAGTTTAGTGGTTGCCCTAGTGCTGCTATTACAAGGCATCTATTAAAATGGCTGTAGTATGGGTACAGCTAATGCTTACTTGAAGCTCAGATGTCTTACTTTAGTGGCTTCCCTTTTAACAAAGGTATGTCAGTGCACAATTCCAACTTGGATTTTAAAATTACTTGTACTGAGATAAAACTAAACTCAGTATTTGTTAGCTGGAAGATTAATATTAAACAATGGATGATTCTAAGCTCTATAGTGGAAGAGACTGTAGTATGAAATTTCATCCTGCTGCCAACTTCCTAAACAGCATGCTTGACCCAGAAGCTATCAATAACTATTTCTGGCACCATAAAATACTTTACAACAACAGAATAAGTCTAAAGCGTCTGTTTTTTCTGCCAAACTATGCCAAGGACTTTGAGCCTCATCCCACTTCACTAAAAGATAGTGAAGAATGTAAATTTGCCCTGTGAAGAATTTGCAGACTGATTTTGTGCTTAAATAGAGAATTTCATTTCTGGCTGTCCCTTTACATCAACATGTAATTTTTATGCATGTACGAATATCTTAAATAATTTCTTCAATACACAGATGTTTTTCAGTTTGTGCATAGTTTCAGTTGACCATTTTTCCCAATGCTTCATCTCCAGTTTATAGAGTTATATAAATTGATATATCTTATTCAGATAAGTCACATTGAATTACCTGTATGCAGTCTAGCACTAGACATCTTCTTAGGGAAGACTGTGAGCCAGCTCAGCTCTTAACTTCGGTGGAATTTTATTTGTCTGATGTGTAAACTATGGTTCTTACACATCAGGTGAAACTATTTCTGTCATTGAGACAAATGTGGATTGTCTCTTAAATGAGTTTTATGCCTGCTGTTTCTACAGCTAATTTACACTGTTTTCATTTTTGTAGCAGAGCCTGGAGAGCCACTTAATGTCACCTCCAGAGATGCCAGGCCAGCCTCTATCAAAGAATATTCTGCAGGTACTTCTTACTGGGGGAAGGGAGGGGTAGGAGGGACTTCTTAAAAGCATATCCCCAATGGGAAAACAAAAATTATTTGAAAATAAGATATTTAAGGCAATTATGGGATTGTTAATCAGACATGATACTATAGAGAAGAGAGAGAACTAGTCACTAGTTCATTTTACATTTAGAAATCTATATTGTCTTGCTATTTCCCATGATCACAACTTAAAGATGAAAAACCTGGCTAAGTGCCGAATTCTAAGGGCAATCCAGAACTGATGTATCTAGTTGCACAAGTCCACCTTATCTCTTTAGCTTGCTATAAATAGTGTAGCTTGTAGTGCAGTAAAATGAGCTTGTTTGTATAAATTGATCATATTTCTGAAGGTTTTTTTCATTACTTAGGAACTTCTTGGTCCGCCTATTACCAGACCTGCTTCATCAAATGTCTTAAGTGGCCTGATAGGTGGTTTGGAGCCTGCAGCCTCTTTACTGACACAAAGAGCACCTTCTCCCCCCATTCCGCCTGTGTTTCCAGCTCGAGCTGCTTCTGCAGATTACCTGCGCCATAGAATATCTTCACCCATTGGTGAGACTGCCTGCAAAACCATTTTTTATTTTAAATTACTTGAGTTTGTTTTAAAGAACGTTTTATAGAAAAATAAACTTCAAGACACCTTTTCCCTTAATAGTCTCTGTTAAATTAATGTTAAATTAATCTCCAAAAAATCTAAGTGTCTGACACATCAGCTAGACCTCATGGTAAATCCTGGTGTGGAGTGATGTGCTCAGCTACTGTATAAGAATCCAATTTATCAGGGACTACTTGGCCTCTTGTACTACAAAATGCTACCAAGTAGCCTCCCTGTCGCTCTCCAGCTCAGTGACAAGGAAGAGACTTAGCTCTGTGTAGACTTAAGGGATGAGCTGAGGGTCTTCACAGGGAATCCTTAGTTCCGTGTAGAATTGTTCAAGTCAAGGATGTATATTGTATATACTGAAATGAACTGTTAGTCCTTTAAAATACAACTGTTGACTGTTCTTTAGGTTTTGGACAAGGTTCTCAGCAGTTGCTTGGTGATCCATTTCCAGGTGTAAGGAAGCCCATGAGCCCAGTTGCTGCACAGGTTAGATTAAATGCTTTTTGCTTAACGTGTATTTTTTTTATATTATGTGGTCTAGAACTAACTTGTGGAAACACGTATCTGCTACCTTCAGACATTTATGCTTCATAAAGTTTACTCTGTGTGAGGATGTGAAGTGTAATTTATATTAAATGCTTTTTGCTTAACGTGTATTTTTTATATTGTGTGGTCTAGAACTAACTTGTGGAAACACATACCTGCTACCTTCAGACATTTATGCTTCATCAAGTTTACTCTGTGTGAGGATGCGAAGTCTAATTTAGTAGAGTCTCAACCTCATTGCAATTGGATCCATCTTGGGGTACTTCAAGTACGAATTTTTTCTGAAACTACTGTTGTCTGTCAAAAAGACAGATGGCTGTTGGTGGGCAGACACTTTGTGAAGACATTAGTAGCTATAGCAGTAAATATTAAGTATCTCAGAAAATCCCAACCAAATACAAGCTTTGATTTGTGGTTTTTGCATCTAATGCAGATGAGTCCCTTGGAAATACAGCAAGCTGCGTTAGAGGGGCTAGCGCTACCACATGACTTAGCCATACAGGCAGCAAACTTCTATCAGCACGGCTTTGGTAAACCACAAATGGACAAAAACAGAGATGGCTACAGAAACAGGTGAGTAGCTGACTGTAAAATTCAAGGGTACACTGT
Source organism: Mesitornis unicolor (assembly GCF_000695765.1). Taxonomy (NCBI): domain Eukaryota; kingdom Metazoa; phylum Chordata; class Aves; order Mesitornithiformes; family Mesitornithidae; genus Mesitornis; species Mesitornis unicolor. The sequence continues at coordinate 12,096 of NW_010205179.1, read as the reverse complement.
TAAGCTGAGTTTTTTAAATGTATTTTTTTTCACTAGTCATTAATACTAATGACCCTGTAAAATTCAAGGGTACACTGTTAAGCTGATTTTTTTTAAATGTATTTTTTTCACTAGTCATTAATACTAATGACACAAGCTGGTATTGGTTCTTGGCAGTCCTGCCTTCCATTCTGTGCCAAAGGTAGAGCTGCTTCTTACTAACTTCCTGTCTGTTAACAGGCAGCAGCGAGTGACTAAATCACCTGCGCCAGGACACAGAGGGAATGCATCTTCTCCAGCTCCTACGGTGTCCATTACTAGCATGGTCAGTACATAATGTGTAATGATTGTAGGAAAAGCTGTGTAAGTGTCTGCAGTAGCTAGGTTATAGCAACTGTAATCAATGGGAGAAAGTGAGGCTATAGAGGAAATAATGATATTCGTAAGTCCAACCAGTTCTTCTCAGCCTGGACTTGTATTTGGGATTGTGTCCTTCCACCTTTATGTCCTTTCTTAGCAGAAAGGAATGAGAAGTCCTGTTGGCTACTGACAGCCCCTTTGGTAGGGTATGAACCTGGTTCCTTGATGCCTTCTCAGCGCCCCGCAGGATTTTGGGGGACCCCCTGAATGCCCTTAAGGTGCTGCATTAACTCCTGTTTCTGCCCATGGCAGGAAGGTTGGACTAGATGATCTTTAATGTCCCTTGCAACCTGGACCATTCTATACTCATGTTATATCAGTGGCCACATAATACAAGTATGAATTACACTTCATACTTAACTGAACATCTTCACTTTGGAAGATGCCCTTTTTTGACCTCTATCTTATCTAAAACCAAAGAAACACTATTAATAGTTTCAGACCACCAGGTCAAGGTAATAAAGGAAGATATAAATGAAAACTCAGGCCTTCATATTTTGGTACTTCAGTTTTCTGAAGACAAATGCTGAAAGCCATTAGCTGCTTTAGAAAGCACAATAAGTCAGATACTTGCACCTTGGGACTAACAAACTGTGAGCTGCTGAATCAAACAAGTACTTTTGTTTATAGACCGAATGAGTGGCTTCCACAAACGCTATGTAACTTTGAATGGGAGAAAATACAAATGAGGCAATAGTTTTCTGGAGATCCATCAGCTCCTGAGTTAATGCTGGTAAGGCAGCTCTGTAGGAACTCCTGTTGAGCTGCTGTTCTGAACCAAGAGCAATGAGGAAACAGGTGTAATTTAAAATACAGCTAATCTATTTTGTCTCAAGCCTGTTGAGGTACATTTAACTTTAACAACATCTGCTGATTTTAATAAAGGTATTGGACTTCTGCAAAAGCTAGAGATGTGCTTAAGCTATAAAATAAAGCTATAAAGCAAGGTGAAGTAAAATCATGGGCACACTGGCTGATTCAAAAGAGCTTTAAATGGAAAAGATGTGCTGGAATTGGTGTCCACCCACAACTAAGAATGTGTGGCCTAAATAATGAGCACTGAGTAAGGTGTTGCTTCTTACTGTGTTCTTTACAGCTGTCTCCTTCCTTTACACCTACCTCAGTGATTCGCAAGATGTATGAGAGCAAGGAGAAAAGCAAAGAGGAGCCAGTTTCTGGGAAAATGAAAGTCAGTGATGGTAAAGATGAAAATCAGAGGCCAAATGAAGGTATTATAATAGCTTTAAAATAACACGCACAAATGAGATTTGGAATAGAATCAAAGAGCTTCTGCATGTAATATGCCCAGGCTAACTCTAGACATTACTGGTTTGTGCAGATGAGGAGGGTGTAGAAATGAGCCTATAACGAGAGGAAGGGTTAGAGCTATGGCCAGGATGCACTTCTAAATGCAGTTTTGGGTTGAAATTATTTTTTTTCCTCATCTGTCAGTTTGTGAGCAATAGTGACACCTAAGAGGCCCAGACCAAAACTGTTTCTTTGCAACTGTTCTTGATGAACAAGTATGTTAACAACAATGCTTCCATCTATCTCTACACCAGTAATTGAATACAGCAACTTTGTAGTCCTGCTGAGACCAATTAAGCTGACCTGAGACCAATTAAGCTGATGTGTAGCATATCAAGGAAGCATTTTGTCACCCTGGTGCAGGTGGCTATCAAAAGGAAATGCTTGATACTGATTGCCTGCCCCAGTAAGACTAATGTTCCTCATTGCCATGGTGCACTTCAGTACTGGCAACTACAGAGGTAGCTTGCAGACCCTGTTACACAGCTGACTTTTTTCCTTTTAGTACTCCAGCTGTTACTGCTATCTCAACTGATAGGACAAGATTCTAAGATATTTTAGGTCTTGTCTAACTGATTTATATGGTCTGTGGAAGCGGGTTCTTGAGATGCTTCAGCGTTCCAAATCCTGATAAGATGCCCAGTATAGAAGGCTGCTGCTAACCCCTAGACACATCTAAACCGAATAACCACTTTGGGTTAGATTTCTGGCACACCTTGTCTAGGGGGAGGATCCCTTGTAACTCCTGTTGCCTTTGAGACTGACCCATCTATGCTGCCAGTTCAAAATCTCTAAGAAAGAAGAAAAATTAGAATTAAAGGTAGAGGTACTGCTGATTCTGACCCAATTTAAGCTTGCTGTCAAGGCATTTCTGTGGAACGTATTCCTTCTCATTGCTGTTTTGAAATAATTTGGCCAAAAGCATCCAGGAAAGACAAATGATTACTGTTAAATACATAGGACTGAAGTTCAGCTAGTCCTGGAATCTAGCTATCAAATCCAGTCATTTTGCTTTAATCTTCATTAGGTGTAATCTTTAGCTGTGGACTGTAATAGTTGTATTCAATTCTAGCTACAGATAACCTACTCTCTAGTTCTGTGGAGAATGCAGATCAAGAAACTTTGCCCACCTTAGGTACCAAACTCCCTGCACTGCAGCGCTCTGCGTGTTCCACACCACTTACCCAAGCAAATCGTTGCACCAAAGAGCAAGACTACAGGCCTAAATCGACTGGTAGAAAGACTCCTACAATGGCCTCCCCGGTACCAGGAGGCCCTTTTCTTCGTCCTGTTCATCAAGTACCCCTTGTTCCCCATGTACCAATTGTGCGACCTGCTCATCAACTGCATCCAGGATTGGTCCAGAGAATGCTGGCACAGGGGGTTCATCCACAACACCTTCCTCTACTGCAAGCAGGTAATCCATAGGTTTTTTTCTTTCTTAAGTTAATGCATGTTCTCTGTAAGACTGACTTTGTGTTAGGGACAGCACAAACTGATTCTCATTACTGGTAATGTTTATTACATCAAAACTTAACTTTAAAACCAGGCAATAATTTCCATCCCATCTAAATACATAAACATTTGATTTGCTTTAAGTTCCTCATGCCTATTAGGTAAGAAGCTCCCTCACTCTTATTCAACAGGTATGCTTCCTCCTGGAGTGGACCTGTCCCACTTACAGGGAATATCTGCTCCCATCCTTGGCCAGCCTTTTTATCCACTACCAACAGGGAGCCATCACATCTTAAATCCACGCTCTGGGACACCTTTGCAGCTAGCGATGATGCAACAGCAACTACAACGATCAGGTAGGCTGAAACATAAAACAAGAGCTTGAGTTCTTGAACACTGACAGCCAGAAAAATGTCCAAGTGAAGTGTTCAGTTTCAAGATAAATGTTGTTGACAGATCTGCCTCTTGCAGCATGTGTGCAGTCTTTCCTTCCTTGCTTGGTGAGAGGCCACCCACCTCTCTCAAATAAAATACTGTCTGATGCTGGTCTTCCTGTTAAAACTTCCATGATACTGTGTCCAGAACTGGCAGTGCCAGGCAGTTTATGGGAGTACTAACAAAGGAATAAACATGTGGGGCCTGGATTTGCCAGGGCTAATAAGATGAGTAAAAGGCACATTCCATTCACATGCCTTATCCAACTATTGCTGTAGGGCAGATCTCGGTGTCAGGTGAATGTATTACTCCCACCTCTAATAGCTTTACATTTCACAGGCACTGGAGCACAGGGATCACCCGCTGGTGCACAGACCCCTCAAAACGTGCTGCCTCGGACTGGATTATCTCACGGGCACACACAGCTTGACCATCGCCCCAGCCAGAGGAGTGGCTCTCCCATTGGCCTTGCAAAATGGTTTGGTTCAGATGTCTTGCAGCAGCCTCTCCCTTCCATGCCATCCAAAGTCATCAGTGTAGATGAACTGGAATACCGGCAGTGAACAGTGACCACTGGGTGGGACACTTGTGATTCTTTAGACTGGATAAAAATGTCCATAGTCAGGATTTCACCTCTGGGTTTTTTTGGGGGGGCTTTTATTTTTAGCACTCTGTGCAAAATTTCTTTTTGAGAGACTAAAGCACATGGCACCTGTCCTGGTCTCATGTCTGCATCAAGACTAAAGGATCCATTATGGCTTGAATAGTGAAGCCTGAAGAAATTTAGATGCAAGACAAAGCCAGTTTAATCCTGGAAGTGTCTATTTTTTTGTTTTGGTTTTGTAAGATATGTGAATGAAGTGCTGATATTCTCTAGTGTAGAGGTAGCAGCTATGGTTTCCTCCTGCAGAAAACTACATGTATAGACTCTTGTGTACAGACTTCTGTATAAACAATCTTTTGTATATATACACATAGAATAGCCTTTTTGAATCTATACAGCTGTACATAAAAGTAGCTGATAGCAGTTGAGCTTTAGTTGTGCCTATGGTTTAGATCTTTCTCCATTGTATGTGTGGGACTTTCTTTAATCTTAAAGTTGCATATCCTAAGTGTGAGTGAACAGGATAAAGTTGCTTTGCCTTTTCTTGCTGCTCATCTCCTCTAGGTCTCCCTCTCACGTTGTTCTGTCACGTACTGTGCACTCAATGTAGCCAAAGTGTCAAAGTAAAAAGCCCATGTCTTGCTGTCTGTGAAACAAAGGTCTGACTCCTTGTGCGTATGACTCTTGCCATCAAATGAGAGAACTGTTTAGTCTTTGAACAGCCTTGAGGATGGGACCTGGTACAGTAAGGTTATAGCCAGATCTTCAGTTTGCTATAAGCAAAGAGGCTGCAGGTACCTACTGGTTATAGCTCTTTCAAGGGGGCTGGTGCTGGTCCTTGTTTAGCTGCAGTACTTCCCTTGTTTTAATCTTCCAAACCAGTTACTAAAGGTCATCAAAATGGAGCCTTTAAATCCTCACCCTTTAACTCCTCAGTTGTAGCTGTGGTATGTTCTGTGCTCCCTTCAGTTCTGTTTATAGAAGGGAGTCCCAAGAACTGTCCTACATCTAGTGTGCATCTACTGATGCAATTACTGTGAAACTTGCCTTTGGAGTCTTGTTCTGTGGCTTGAAAGGGGGAGGATGGGATAGTTTTGTGATCTTACTGTTATATTTGGTTTTAAAATACTATGTTCCTTTTAAGCCTGTTTCACTTTCCTGAACAGTTAAGTGTTCTCTTCCATCCTTCTACTGCATGGTTCCTCACTTCACTTTCTCACTTGTGTTGAGTCTAGTACTGCTGTCATGTCCTCTACCTAGCTTAGGCCATTGTGCTTTTAAAAAAGGTGAAAGCAAAACCAGGATTCTCACGGAGTTGCTCTTTCTTAGGTCTCACTGAATCCAAAACCAGCAGCAGGAAAAAAAAATCACTTGACTGTATTATAACGATTGCCAGCATGCTGTGGTGGGTTTGTTTCAGTCCAGCAGAGACAACGTTGTACAGAAATAGCAGGCTGAAGTCTCCAATGTGGAATCTGTTGGGGGTCACCCATACTTCTAGTGGTTGTTCCTAAATCAATCTGTGTAAAACATGCAATCACCAGCTTGTCCTTGTAAGATTGTTTTCATACTTTTTTAACTTGACACTTTCCCAGTAACATTCTGTAAATAAAGTTGATTCTACCAGCTGCCTGTATCAACTGCTCTTGAACTGAACTGTAATGTAATGTTGGTGAATTGATGTATTTTAGCATTGTTCTTGTGTGTAAGCTAAACCCATAGTTTAAGGTGAATCAGCAGAAAATTTCAACTCCAGGTTAGTTTATGTTCCATGTAGGGGAGAGGAAGAGTCTGCACTGAAGGTAACTGGCCTCACAAGAAATGCAATGCACTTGCTGCATTTAAATGTTTTTGCACAGCTATGGTTGAGTGCAAGGAATAAGAGTCCAGTGTACAAGAACTTATAAAAGTAACCAGCTCTAAGGAAATGGTGAATGACAGTCACTGTTGATAGCTTCTGCTCTGCCCCCCTCCAACCCCAGCACATCTGCAGTAGCTGAGTTCACTTGTGTAGGACTCTTAAGCTCAGGAAAAAAACACTGTGGAAAATGCTTGGAGTAGAATCAAGGCTGAATGCTTTCTTACCACTGCTGCAGGGACTTAGTGCTTGAGTGGGTGTTTGAAATCACCATACTTTTCTTTTTGTATCTGTAATAATAACATGAGAGGAAGAGTTTTTGTTACATTTAAGTAAACACCCCTACTTTTTGTATGAGAGTGAACGCTAGAGGCTAATGCATTTGGTAAGGATTTTGCTCATTCTTAAATTTCTCCTGCTTAAAGAAGTCTTCAAATATAGCAGTTTCCAGTTGCTAACAGAGTAAAACAGAAGCATCTAGTTTACTTTCACTAGTATAAACAACTGAAAGTGAGTGCTTGTGAGCAGAACCTACCCTCTTTTCCTCAGCTGCAGGACTATTAATAGCCTTGAAGTATCCAGACAAGAACATTTCAGATGAAGGCACTGGGAGCAAGAACTGTCCTCCAGCGCTCTTTTGTAAGATAAGGTTCTCCATCCTCTGCTTCTCATGTTTTGTTCCAAAGTTCAAAATAATTCCTGATGGTGTGATTTTTTTTCCAATTTGGAAAGACGTGTACATGCAGCAGAAAATCATCCCAGGCACCAAAGTTTTCTTTAAGATTTTGCCCTTGCGAAACTCACTTAATATGGATTTTTAATCTGTAAGTTCTGCCAGAATGGGTCACTGCAGTATAAGTTGGCCAGAAACATCAGTTTTTACCATGCAGTAAGGTACTAGCACATAAAAACAACAGGTTTGATCGAAATGGCCTGCTCCTTCCCACGTACAACTAATGACAAACTTCAGGCAGTGCAAGAGGAACTTTATTTCTTCACAATCTGAATAACATCCTCATCTTCAAGAGTATGGTCTTTACCAACTTTCTGAGGGTTGTGTTTAACAGATGAACCCCAGACCAGTGCACTGAAAGGAGAAGAAAAGTCAATTTAAAAGTCATACAAGTATAACGTGCAAACAGCAGAAGAGCAGCTATTTCTGTTACAAAGCTAATACAGAAAGCAATGCTGAAGGGCTATTTTTATTCTCTTGCAAGTACCTGGATGAGTGGTCTGTGAACCACAGTACAAGCAGATCAAAACAACCTATGAAGTCATCCAAAATACTTGGGCATACAGAACAATGGTCTGTAATTCTGCATCTAGTGCTACTTTCAAATACAAAGAAAAACATTTCCCTGTAGAGGAAATTTATCCAGGAAAAAGCATAGGAACATCAAATACAGTAATGTAAGTACTGGATTTAGTTGTCAGAGGGTGATCTATTCCATTCAACGTAAAAAAAAACCAAACATCCTGTTTTTCCTTCTAGTTTAAAAAATACAACAAGGCAGATTACTTTCTATTCTCTATAAATTCTTTTACAATAATACTTACTATTTAAAGTCTTTAATGAGATTTTTGTGGATCTTCATGCAAAAATCTTCCACTGTGGTCTTGCAGTAAGGTAGTACCACAGGAGAGGTGTAGTCTGGGAGCTGCCCTTTAGGTTTGGTGTAGCTGTAATACAGATGGGAACAGTCAGTACCAAAACCTCCTTACCTCTTTCAACCCATCATGAAGTTTCATCAGTTATTTGCACTGTCATCCTAGGTGCTTGTGCCAAGCTCTGCTAGTTCAGTGGTGACAATGGACATTCTGTAAATCACTTGGTGTTCTGAAGCTGAAAAAGCTGCTGGGTGGCTAAGGGCTGCTGCAGGTTCTCCCCTGTTAACTGCAAAGGTTTATTCCTAGTGAACTTTCTGTAGTTGCTTAAAAGAAGATGCAACAGGAGCAGCTGATGGAAAAGAACATCTGCAGTATGATGGTTCTGACTTGTGATTTTTTTTCCTGTGAAAAACTCAACATACATTAGGAAAAAACTTGAACAAGTCTATAGCCCAGATACTTAGACATACTAAATCCCTTTTTACAATAGATTTTACATTGTCACAAGAAGATAGATACAAGTTTAAAGGACAATTACTGTCTTATGAGTATTAATAGCTTCATTCATAAATTCTTCCAAAGAAATGCATCAGAACTATGAGGTACACCTGCAATACTATATAGTAAAATTACCTGAAATGCTAGAACAACAACTAAATTCAATTCTGTTAAGAGAGCTGAATGCATGACAGACTGAAAAGAGGACTACCTCTGAAATTCACAACTTTGCACTTAGTTTGCCTAGCATTCCATGGGTTTTGGAAATTTTTTAATATGTACTTTGGCCTTAGTTTCATAAGGTTCTCATTTAATTCCCCTGCAAGTTCAAAACGTAGCACTTGCAACTCTTAAGAAACTCCATCCATCACACAATTTCCAATTTCTAGATTAAACATACTTCAGGGACAAAGGCATCATCAGTTGAAAGCCAGTGTTCCAAGCTAGCAGACAACCATTATAAAAGAATCATCATTCATCCATTCTTGAGACATTCAGTCTCAGCCTTACACTTAACTCCACAGAAGGCAGCAACTGGGACTCACATTCGTACTAGCTTCAAGTAGTCCCAAATCTTCTCCAGCAGATCATCAAAGTTCCAGCGATGATGAGCAGATATCGGAACACAGTGGGGTACTTTGTAAATAATATCTAGTTCTTCAATGGAAATTTGGTCAATTTTATTTAGGACGTAAATGCATGGGATGTAAACCCTGCAAAGAGAAGGAAACCCCATTAAAGCAGCCAAGCAGTGACCTTCACTGGAAAGAAAAAACTCTTTTTAAAAGGATATCCCGTGCTGATACCTCCCATGCTAGCTTAGCTTCTGTGGGAAGCAAGCCTGAGAGACAGTTCTTTTCTCTGTCATGCAAACTGCAGGTATGCCAAAGCCAGGGTCCCAACAGTACCTGTTTCCTTCAACAACGTCAATCAGGTCATCAGCAGTGGCGTCACTGCGCAGTGTGACATCAGCGTTGTGAATTTTGTACTCTGCTAAGATGCTCTTCACAGTTTCGGTATCCAGCTCACTCTGAGGACACTGAACGTAGACACAGTATTAAGGAATGGAAGAGTTTACAGTCAAACCAAGTATTACAATTAATAACGCTGTCACCTAGCGATCACTGCATATAGATTACTAGAAATAACAGCTGCATTGTAAGTTATTTGATTTGACTTGGATTTTACCGTAGTTAGCCTCAGGAGAGGGAAAAATTATTTAAATCATCACAGTGTTATTTATATTAATGCCCCACTGATAGCTGCAATCAGACATTTCACAAGTAATGTTTCCTGTCAATCTGGGACCAGTTGCAAAAGAAACCCATGTATCTACTAGCTCAGTGCACAGACAACTACACGTTAGGGACCTAGATCCCAGAGCAGAGTTCTGATTTTTGGTATCTCTGGTTATTTCTATGCTTTTAAAGATTCAGTGGTAAATAGGAAATGAGGAACAGTCCAGCTTGCAAGGTCTGCAACTCTGAGCAATGTTCTCCAGAAGAATGCTGTAGCTAGCAAGCAAAAGCCAGTTTTTAACAGTCTCCTTTGGGCCTCAGAACTTGTTATTGTTGGAAAGCGAAGAAGCCTCTGATTTGGGAGTGGGGAGGTGGTCAGGCTCCTAGGACAGGTATGGATGCCCTCCAAGAAAGGTAACTGACTACAGCACAGTACAGCAGTTCAGCTTCTGAAGAAGTCACAGCACTGGAATGGTCCTAGGCACACCATTAACTGCAAGTGACTCTTTCTTCAGGTGTTTGGGGTTTTTCTGGTTAAAGAAGACTTCCAACTTACTGTGGCTGTAAGGTTAATGCCTCCTTTATCCTTTTTTTTAAAGCCGATATTGGGGGGCTTACTATTCAGACGAATTCCAAATCCCTCCAGTTCATTCTCAATTATTTTCTTGTGACCAAGGGGTTTCAGCACATCCAGAACAATCAGAATGAGATTACAGGTTCGGGCAACTAAGAATCAGAAAAAGGAAAGTAATCTCTCAAAAAAGTAAGCTCACACAATCTGAGACAAAACACCACAAAACATGGCTCAGTGGACTGATGACAATATTAAACCCCTGAAGGTCAGTACAGTGCTTACTATAAATTCCAACAGAAGACTAAAGTTGGTAGTGCTGGCCAAGCACCAGTGACAGATCCTTACATGTTAAAAGAATCATAGAGGCTGGATCCTGTCTACAGCCAGAGCCCAGAATGATGACAGTAAGCTAGGTAAAGAAATTAAGACTTCAGCCTTGTTTAATACGGGATCAAACCTGCCTTCACTATTGGTAATATACTTTCATTGCAGCATCGACGCAGAGAATGACCTCAGCAAATGCATAACCAGAACAGAAAACAGAACAAAATGAAAACTGCTACTGCTTCACAGCAGACAGCTCAATTCCAGCATACAATTCAGCCTTTTAAAGACATTCAAAACGGTTATTCAACCCTTTATTCTCATATGCTGTACTACCTGAACCAGTGACAGGATGCTGCCTTCATTCTAACATACCTGCAATGACTTGTCGTCCTCTGCCTTTACCATCCTTGGCACCTTCAATAATTCCTGGGAGATCGAGTAGCTATTTGTTCAGAGGAAAGAAAGTAACTCATGAGAAAAATATTTCTCTTCATGGACAAAATAAAGCCTATTTTCAGCTTTCTCCTAAACCAGCTGACTCTACTGCAAATCTGAACAGAATACGGCAAAACTGCTTCCCCTTTGATTCTTACAAATTGTATTATCCCATGTGCCCTACTGGTAGAATGGAACAGATCATCCCATAGGGAGTATGAGAACTACCCCAGGAACTTGTCCTCAGAGCAAAGTGAAAAGCAGGGTAAACTCTGTACCTCATGGAAACATTTCCAATGTATTCTCAAGCACTTCTACATGTCACTTCTAACCTGTTAATGTCAGGCTAGACCATTCAGCCATAGCACCACTGCATCTACATACACTGTCTTATCCTCTCAGACAGAAAAACATCTCACCTGTATCTTTGCTCCTTTGTATCTAATGACTCCAGGCACGGTAGTAAGTGTAGTGAATTCATACGCTGCCACTTCAGAGTATACACCAGCAAGATTACTTAGAAGAGTAGATTTCCCCACTGATGGAAAACCCACAAACCCAATTCGGGCATCACCTGTCTTTGCAACATCAAAACCTGCAAATAAGGAGCAAAAAGATTTGTTCAAAGATCGACATTTTCTGTCTTCTAAGGTTCTGGTCAGAAGTCCTGCTGTTACTTTTAAAACTGCCAGAGTGAAAGCC